>NC_091103.1:367500-432500 GCF_024713975.1 Paralichthys olivaceus
GGACGAGGAGATGAAGCAGGTGATAAAATAAATAATGTGAAGTGAGGTCAAAGGTCAGGAGCAACAGAAACATTACAAACAAACAGTTTTCCCTTTAATTGTGATTCGAATCTGATAAACGTAACAGCTGCGTCTGTTTGTTCAGGGGAGGCATGTCCTGACTGGTGTTGCCGTGACGATGTGAACTCCTCCCAGATTGGCTGATTCAGATGTCGCTCCAGAGGACAGCCCGCCTACTCTTGTCCACGCTGACGAAGTATTCTCCCGACAGAGACCAGGACACGGCGCTGATGGACGAGCTAGCGAGAGGAGGAGGTTGTTAAAGAAACAGTACATTTAATATTGTGGCGTTCCTCAGGAGAACGTCCTGGAGCCTCTCATCTTCCTTTTGAACCTTGTTTTTTCAGCAGCATGTTGATTCTGTTAATCAGGAATGATCGTTATGTCTTTTCAAAGTAATGTCTCATTAAAATTCTGGGTCTCATTTACACAGTTAAATATTTAAACATTTAATGGTAATTTAATTCCATTTTACTTTTACGTTCATTAAAAATGCACCAAAAACATTTTTTGTGAAAAATTATTATATCGTCCACTTTTCTATGATTCTATCTTTTGACACATTCACTGGCTCCTGTGTTGTTTCTCTAATTGTGTGAGCTGAAAAAAAAACCATGAATGTGGAGTAAATATAAAATTTATTTCAAAAACAAAAAGGTAAAAACATTAGATAAACAAATCCAAATCAAACTGGACGATAAAGCTTAAGTAACAAGTGGAGTCCCTCAGGGAACGTCCTGGAGCCTCAGATTTTAGATTCATTCATTTAATTGATCTTCTGTGTGATACCTGTGTTTGTCAGGGAGGCGGGTCTCCAGGTTGCCGGTGGCGACGTTCCAGATGTAAACTGTGCCGTCAGCTGATCCAGCAGCCAGGAAACATCCGTCTGGACTGAAGAGAGAGAACGTCTCTGTGACACGGTTCCACACAGAACACTTCTTCATGCTAACTTTCCATGCTAGTTATCAAGTTACGATAAAGAGAAGAACACGGGAAATGAAATCCACCCCAGGTTCACCAGCTGACTCCGCCTTCTCTTTCACATGAACATAATTTGATTGGCTGGTGAATGATAAGAACCACACCCACATTCAAAGTGAATGAACATGTTATTCATGAAAAGGTGGACTGGTAGCTGGAGAGGTGCCAGTCCACCTCCTGGGCACTGCCGAGGTACCGGCACCGAACCCCCCAATTGCTCCCCGGGCGCCTTCATGGCTGCCCGCTGCTCCATGTGGTCACTGTGTGGATTGTGTTCCGTGTGCTGTGTTCACACGGGTGGGTTAAATGTTGCATGTCGTGCTGTGTGTGCATGATTGTGGGACAATAAAACAAAATCTTAATCTTAATGACACAAGAAGAACCTGAAAACAGCTGTAACCACAAGAACAGGAACCACAGGTTAGAACCTCAGAGAGAACCCTAAGCATCCTGGTCTTGCTGTTGTCATGGAAACTGCACCATGTTGTCCCTGACGTAACGTGGTGCAGAACTCACCTGATGACGGCCTTTGTGCTGTCGCTGCCACATTTGAACCCTTCAGCTCTGACGGAGACAGAAACACGTTCAGAACATCTGTTGCACGTCGTTTTGAAACAACCGTGACGCCGCATCACGTCTTCACCTGAAACACGTGCGGTCGTTGCTCCACCTCCTCAGGTCCACCAGCTGGAGGCAGTCGTCACGGCAACAGCTGAGCAGCTGACGATGGTCGGAGCTGAGGTCCAACGAGGTTACTTTACCCTGAGCAGGAAGTTCCTGAACGCAGCTCACCGCCCTGAACGACAACATTCATCTCACATGTCTGATCTCAGATCACCAGAGTGAAGATGTTGAGATGTTTTTGCTCCGAGATGTTTCCTGTCGGAGCGAAGCTGAATGTCTTGGACTTCACTTTAGCCACGTTAATAACTGCTGACTGTATTTACAAAAATGTTTCTAGTCTTCAGGACACTTGGCTTGAAGTTTGACTTTCTCTATGACAACAGTTTGGGGTTCAGTATCTCTCGCCCAAAGCTTCAGCATCAGGAATGCTGGGATTGAACCACTGACCTTCTGACTCCACCCCCTCAGCCACAGCTAAATAAAAACAGAAACACCCTCATAATTCACCCATAAATCTTCCTGGTTGGATGTGAACCGACCAATCAGAGAACATGTAGATGATGATGTCACTATGACAAAATGTGTCATTGATCAAACACTCTGACCAATCACAGCCTAGTGAAAGATGTTCTTATCCAATCAGCAGCAAGGAGGGGGGGATTCTGTGACTGAGCTGTTGCTAGGTAACAGAGGAAGATGGGAGTCGATGAGGGAGACCAGATTCTACTGTGTCTCTACTGTGTCTACTTTACTTCAACTGTCTCTCTACAGATTCTATTGTTTCTTTACTCTTTGCTGTTCCCTGATGTGTGAATTCATTAGAAGCTGATTCTACTGGTTGTCCTGCCAGAGACTCTGTGAACAGGTGTTACCTGGAGTCCCAGACCCTGATTTTACAGTCGTAGTGTCCACTGATGATGCAGTTCTCAGAACAAACCAGGTCGCTGCAGTACGACGCCACTTCAACTACCTGCACACCTGCACACACATGTCCACCGCTCAGTAAACAGTCATCAGGCTTTGATCAGGCTTTGATCAGGCTTTGATCAGGCTTTGATAAGTGAGACTCACAAGCGGCTCTGTGCAGATCCCACAGTCTGATGGTTCTGTCTGCACTTCCTGTCACCACCTGATGAAGTAAAGTACTGAACCTCGCTGCCGTTACCTTCCTGCTGTGACCTGTCAGAGTCAACTGAGACACACAGGTGAGACAGAAAGAGAGAGAGAGAGTGAGACAGAAAGAGAGAGAGAGAGAGAGAGGTGAGACTGTGACCAGATGTTTCAGTTATAAGAAGAAGATGATGTGCTCACAGTTACCTTGGGAACAGATTCATCCAGCCTCCACAACAAGGCTGACTTATCGTAAGACGCCGCAAGGATCCTAGAACCCTGAAGACGGACAAAAGCATCATAGGTGAGTCAGTCCTCAGGATGGTCAGTCCTCAGGTGAGTCAGTCCTCAGGTGAGTCAGTCCTCAGGTGAGTCAGTCCTCAGGTGAGTCAGTCCTCAGGTGAGTCGGTCCTCAGGTGAGTCGGTCCTCAGGTGAGTCAGTCCTCAGGTGAGTCGGTCCTCAGGTGAGTCGGTCCTCAGGTGAGTCAGTCCTCAGGTGAGTCAGTCCTCAGGTGAGTCAGTCCTCAGGTGAGTCAGTCCTCAGGTGAGTCAGTCCTCAGGATGGTCAGTCCTCAGGTGAGTCAGTCCTCAGGATGGTCAGTCCTCAGGTGAGTCAGTCCTCAGGTGAGTCAGTCCTCAGGTGAGTCAGTCCTCAGGTGAGTCAGTCCTCAGGATGGTCAGTCCTCAGGTGAGTCAGTCCTCAGGATGGTCAGTCCTCAGGTGAGTCAGTCCTCAGGTGAGTCAGTCCTCAGGTGAGTCAGTCCTCAGGTGAGTCAGTCCTCAGGTGAGTCGGTCCTCAGGTGAGTCGGTCCTCAGGTGAGTCAGTCCTCAGGTGAGTCGGTCCTCAGGTGAGTCGGTCCTCAGGTGAGTCGGTCCTCAGGTGAGTCAGTCCTCAGGTGAGTCAGTCCTCAGGTGAGTCAGTCCTCAGGTGAGTCAGTCCTCAGGTGAGTCAGTCCTCAGGATGGTCAGTCCTCAGGTGAGTCAGTCCTCAGGATGGTCAGTCCTCAGGTGAGTCAGTCCTCAGGTGAGTCAGTCCTCAGGATGGTCAGTCCTCAGGTGAGTCAGTCCTCAGGATGGTCAGTCCTCAGGTGAGTCAGTCCTCAGGTGAGTCAGTCCTCAGGATGGTCAGTCCTCAGGTGAGTCGGTCCTCAGGTGAGTCGGTCCTCAGGATGGTCAGTCCTCAGGATGGTCAGTCCTCAGGATGGTCAGTCCTCAGGATGGTCAGTCCTCAGGTGAGTCAGTCCTCAGAATGGTCAGTCTTCAGAATGGTCAGTCTTCAGGTGAGTCAGTCCTCAGGTGAGTCAGTCCTCAGGATGGTCAGTCCTCAGGATGGTCAGTCCTCAGGATGGTCAGTCCTCAGGTGAGTCACTCACCGCTGAGTCAAACTCGACGCAGGTGATCCCCTCTGTGCTGCCGTCCAGAGTCGCTCTGTGGGTCAATGAGCCTGGTGACATCATCAGTGAACATGAAAACATAGTAATAATAACAATGAAGACGATGACATCAGCAGGTGAGTTACCTGCTCTGACCTCCCACAGTTTGATGACTCTGTCAGTTCCTCCAGTGGCCAGCAGGTCTGAGCTGGAGCTGAACCTCACAGTGTTGATGCCTTGCTCATGGGCCTCCTGACAGAGAGATAGTGGAGCTGTCAATCATCACTAACAAGAGTTTACATGAACCAATCAGGTCGCAGGAAACATCTCTTCAGAACAATTTTATGTCACAGTGAAGTCGAACTTTGACCTAAAGGTCATATTTAAAATGAATGTTCATCAAGATTCAAAATGAAAACGTGACCTGAAATGATATTTATGTCTCAGTGACACCTAGTGGTCAGAAGCAGAAACTTCTCATGAATCTGAAAAATAAATGTTTGGGACTGAATCTGCTCTGATTGGTGGAGCCAGAAGATTCTAGATGAGCCTGATGCCGAATTCTAAAAAAACTAGAGTTTAGATAAACAATATACATACTCACATATACTACTACTACTACTACTACTACTACTACTACTACTACTACTACTACTAACAACACAGTACAGCTGTCATCACTTCTTCTTTCACTCATGTTAAACCTGGTCCTCACATGTGACTCTGACAGTTGGACTCCTGATGATCAGAGGATGTGTCTCCGCGTTGGATCCATGAGACAAACTCCGATTTGTGAATATGAGACAATAAGACTTATTATAACTAATTGATATTTATCTTCATGTAGAGATTTCGTAAATATCTGTGGTTGTGTGTTTGTTACCAGAACATGCAGAGCTCTAGCAGGGACTCTGGCTGACAGACAGATTCCTACAGGACTCTTCAGATCCTCCTCCAGACTGCAGACTGAGTGACCACGCCTCTTCCTGCTGACACACACACACACACACACACACACACACACACACACACACACACACACACACACACTCAGTGACCAGAGAAGCTGCAGTGAGACAGTGTCGGGACACGAGGACTCACTTGAACAGTTCTCTAAAGGAGGTGAGGATCCTCGGGGACGTGGCCGACGCCGACCTGAAGAAACAGGAAACAGAAAGTTTGACATTAAACTGATCCGAGACGAGTTCAAACTCAGAATCATCAGAGTGAACGAACCTGAAGAGCCTGGTGTGTCTTCGCTCTGTGGACTCGTCCTGGATTTCGTTTTTCGGGGACGTTGACCTGGACGTCGGAGCGCTGAATGAGCTGAAACACAAGTGACACAATAACGACGTCCAATTAACAAGACTCTCACTCTAAACTACCAAAATAAAAGCCTGGAGTCGTCTTTAAAACAAGTTAAACCAATAAAACGCCACAAAAGCTTCTCTGACAGTCATTGGCTGAAACACCCGTTGCTACGGAAACATTTTAAAAACAGTTATTGTTTGTGTCTGATTTTACATGATTTCATAAATATTTTCTTAAATTCTCTAAATAATTGGAAACGTTTAACAGAGACCAAGTGAAACGTACCTGTCGATGGCGACCTTTGACCTGGCAGCGCTCTGCAGCTCCTTCTGTAGGTTCGCTTCACGAGCTCTGACGCACAAATGAGAAACGAGACGTTGACATCAGAGTAAGTGATCAGGTGATCAGGTGATCAGGTGTGATGATCAGGTGATCAGGTGTGATGATCAGGTGATCAGGTGTGATGATCAGGTGATCAGGTGTGATGATCAGGTGATCAGGTGTGATGATCAGGTGATCAGGTGTGATCAGGTACCTGGACCTGCGTTCATTGCGGTTGTTCATACAGGCGGCGGCCTGTCGTTTCAGGTGGATCATGTCCTCCACCAGGTTTCCCTCTCTGACCTTTTCCTCGCGGAGTCTTGTCTCTGCCCCCCTCTGTCGCTCCAGCAGGGAGTCGTACTCCATCTTTAACGCCCCGTTCTCCTCCTGAACCTGCACCACCCGCTCCTGCAGGTCCTGACGGACATCAAACGCACCTGCGAGCCGACGCCTCTCCGCCAACAGGCTGATAGACCAAGGATGAGGCAAAGCAGTGACATCATCGGCCGTTTAAAGGGCCGGTTCACACATATAACACGAGTCAACACCTGCGTTGTTCTCCACCAATCAGAGCAGTGTAAGTCCGTCCAGATGTTACATCACATCATATGAGGTCATTTTCACCTTTGACCTCTGAAGTTTTAAAAACGACCTGCTCTGTAAACTTTAAATCTCAGATGTGGCTGAATCTCTTTATGTTGTAGAAAACTTTATTTGGATCTGTTGTTCCGCTCGTCCGAACTGTGACTTTTACAGAAATCACCTGAGCAGACGAGCCAATCGGCTGTGTGGATCACAGGTGTGTCACTCACCTGGAATCCTGCTCGTCCAGAACACGGAGTTTGATTTTTATCTGCTGCTGCAGCTCCAGCACCTGAAAGGCCAACTGCAAAAAACAAGAGAAGAAGAAGAAGAAGAAGGACAAGTGGAAAAAAGTTCATGTGACCACTTCCTGTTTCCAGGAGACATCACGTCTGATGAAAACTGAGACGGAAAAATCTCAAAAAGGAAAAACATTCTGAGGCGTCAGGTCTGAATAAACACGTCCTGATCCAGGATCTGAATTATGAAGCAGGATTTGTGGTTATCAGGTTAACTTCAGGTTAACTTCAGGCTAACTTCAGGCTAACTTCAGGTTAACTTCAGGTTTGATTCAGGTTAACTTCAGGTTAACTTCAGGTTTGATTCAGGTTAACTTCAGGTTAACTTCAGGCTAACTTCAGGCTAACTTCAGGCTAACTTCAGGTTAACTTCAGGTTTGATTCAGGTTAACTTCAGGTTAACTTCAGGCTAACTTCAGGCTAACTTCAGGTTAACTTCAGGTTAACTTCAGGTTTGATTCAGGCTAACTTCAGGTTAACTTCAGGTTTGATTCAGAGTTTTCATTCCTACGAAGCTCGTTCCCTTGTTACCGGGTAAATCACCATGGTAACATGCTGATCAGCTGACCTGCTCCAGGTTAAGTTGGAGATAAGAGATCAAACAGTATAAAGCTCCACCCACTGACCACTCCCTTCCTTTGAACCATGACATCATGTAGTTATCGTGGAGCTGCTGTGGATCGTTCCAGTCTCTGAGGAGGACCAGGGTCTTCAGAGACCCACAAGATCCTCTGAGATCCTCTGATGATCTGTGGGTGTGTTATTGTGTTGTAGTTGTATTGTAATGTGTTGTCGAGCTCTCTGACCTCTCCTGTCGTTTTCTTCAGATGGTCGTTCTGGTTCAGCAGAGACGAGACAGGGCTGCTGTCAGAGCAGGGACGTCTGGACACACAAAACAGACACACACTGTCAACACACACAGAAACACACACACACACACACACACACACACACACACAGTGACAGGTGAGTTACCTGACAGAGCAGCTCAGGATTCCATTGGTCAAACTGGATTTATCCAACAGCCGAGAGTCTGAGAACAAACAGAACCCAAAGTCAGAGATGTAAACTGATCCTGATCCTCATCCTGATCCAGTTCCTGATCCAGATCCAGATCATCATCAATTTAATAAAAACATCCAGATTCAAGAAAAAACTAAGACATAAAAATATTTTAAATTCATTCATTTTTGGTTTAAAAACCGAATAAGACCGTAAACTTATGCTAATGTTAGCCACAGAGCTAGGTGACAAAAAATGTAACTAAACATAAATTGTGATTTTTTTTTGTCACAGAAAAGCTTCAACCAAACTTCACTTCAAATCTCAAATGTTTAAGATTCATGTTTGTCATCTTTTCAAATGTTTTCAATCAGATTCTGTGATGTCGTTCACACTGACACGTCTCAGAGGAAACAACAGGTAACAGCATCAAAGGATCATTTCTGATGATCAAAGAAAAGTTTAAATCAAAATGTGATTCAACAGTGAAACGACACATTTCACCTGATTATAACAACGCACGAACATTTTCAGTCTTGTGACTAGAAACTAGGATGTGAATCACATTTAAAATAAGACTTTATTAATCCTGAAGGATTGAAGCTTGTGTTTGCTCCAGATTACAGTAACAACAATATATAACAGGAGTATAAAGTCAAAATAGAAATATAAAGTGTATACTTAGTAATACTCTTTATCAGTAACACTATGAATTAAAAATATCTCCTCATAATAATAATAATAATAATAATAATAATAATGATGAAGCGGAGGTCAGTAGTACTGACATGAGTAATAATATGAACATGTTGTTCAGAGATGCTGTTTTTTCTGTTCTCTTTAAAACGTGTGAATAAAGTTTGAGATGATGAAACCAGGAAGAAACCAACTCCTCCTCATCATCTGAAACTGCAGCAGACTGAAGACAAACACTCAGACAAGTCTGATAAAGGTTCAGACTTATTGTTGAAACCTGCTTCACACTGGTTCTCGTACAGAAGCGGATCAGGTCCTGGAACGAGTCGCTCTGGTTTCGGTCCCGGTTCTTCAGCTGGCTGACGATGTGTCTCCTCCAGGTGTCCCCGGACCCTCCGTGTCCTCCCGGCACCACGAACCCGCCGCTCCGCTCCGACTCTCCGGCTGAGTCCGTCCTCATCCTGCGGGAGAAGGCGACGCTGTCAGCGGCCATGATGTCCACCCGGGTCCCCGCAGACAGACGCTCTCAGCCCGGCCTGAGGAGTCCAACTGTCCCGGTGTCAGCGACACTGTCTCCACTTCCTGTTTGTTTGTTTTAGTTTGTCACACTGCAGGGGCGGGGCTCAGGGGCGGGGCTCAGGGTGGTGGCGCGTCTCTGGATGCCAGCTGCCGGGTGTCTGAACCAATCAGCGCTGAGTTCATACTTCCGGTTTCCGACTGGAGGAGAACGTCACAACAAACAACCAAACACTTGTGACGTGTGACTTTATCAATGATGTCACAGAATGTTCAACGTAAAACAAGATGATGACATGACAGCTCAGAAAAGTGAAGCCAAAGCATCCCTATCACCCCCTGGTGTCTGGCTGCAGTACAGCTCACACACCTCCTCCAGGTCAGCAGCTGGGACATGAACCAATGTCTCCTCGTTAACTGGTAAAACTCAAAGTAGACGTCAAACGAAAGTTTGTCAAACACGTCTGTGTCGTTGCAGCTCGTTCTTCTCTGATGTTTGTCCGAGTGTTTCTCATCACTTTGGTTTAATCAGTTATGTGATGAGATAAGACGTCGTGATTGACAGCTGACACTGAGTCAGGATTGGTCGAGAAAATTATTTAGATTTAAACTTTTTAAAAGATGAATAAAAATCTATTCACATCTTGTGACTGGGATGAATTAAATTCAATGTAAAAACTGGTACAAGGTATTTTTCATGTTAAATTTTCTGTTTTCTTGAATAAGAATATTTTGTATTAAAATCACATCACTTTATTTTGATCTTTGCCAAAAGTTGTTATCTGCGTTTGCTTAATAAGTTTAGATAAAAACCACAGAACAGATTTCTATGAAATAACCTGAGGAAGAATCAGAGAATGGATCAGATCAGGATTTTTTCTTTCATCAACAATGTTTTTTCTAAGAGAATAATTTAACATTTCATTCTATGAGAAATGAAACTTTAAGAAACATGTAAAACTTGTTTATTTACAAACAGTGATGTGATTTAAAAACAACACAAACAAGATGCTTGATTTAATACTCGTTAACTAACCTATACATTTATATATAGAATGTGACCGAACGCTTCCTCCTTCAGCCTCCACACCGTCTCAGACTTCCTGTTGTGACTCAAGAAGAAAAACAAACAAACCAACACTTTTAATGTTTGACGTTATAAACCAAAGTCAAAACATGTTACAGTTCTGACGATAAAATAGAAAATAATACGATTGACGCGTGATCGTGATCAGATCCGGTTCAGTTTGTTCTGCGTCATCTGCAGCAGCAGCTCAGAGTATTTCTCCAGCAGAGACATCGTCCCTGCACCCTCCAGTCCACCAGAGGGCGTGCTGCTGCCCTGCCCCTCTCCCTGCAGGACCACCTGCAGCTCAGAGTATACGGATTCAAACGCCTCCTGCAGGACAGATGACATCTGGAGCCGCTGCTCCACAAAGCCGAGCGACTCACCGAGCTGCAGGAAGAAAAAGGCTGAAAAGTCAAAATATAAAAAGGTGAAGTTGAAAGAAAAACCTTCAGAAATGTACAGAACCTGCTGGTGAAGGCGTACGGCTCGTCTCGCCGTCTGTCGCAGCTCGTTGGAGACGTGCTGACACTGCTGCAGCGTCACCGCCTCATCATCGCCTGAAACAACAAACACATCCTCAGTCAGCCTGAAGGTGGCGCCAGGAGTCTAACGATATCCCAACAGATGTGAGAACATCGCAGGAAGTTACCTGAGAGAGGGGGGCAGGGTCTGTCTGAAGGTGGACAGGAGGCGGAGGTGGGTGGGCCACAGGAGGACGAATCATCACCAAGAGTCTCGTTTGATTCTGGATCAGAAATAAACCGAAAAAAACTGTTCATATGTTTCAAAAGTTAAATTCAGATCTAAGAAATAAAATCACATTAAACAAATCTTCAGAGAACATCACAAATTTACCCACAAGCCCTTTTTTCCTACCTGGACCGACCACCTCCCTAGAGACCGAGCCAGTGATGAAAGGGGCGGGGGACGCGATGAGCGTTTGGTTTTGATTCGTTGGCGTTTCTTCAGTGCTACTGGTGTTCCACCTGCTGGCTCCGCCCTCTGATGGCACCTCAGTGGGTGTGGTCAACAGCTGAGGGCTGTTGAAGGCGGAGTTAGAGGCGGGGGGGTCCTGGCTCACTTTGGACCTGGAGCTGGCTGTGGTCCCCAGGTAACCGAGCCGTGACGGCCGCTGCTGGACCGCAGACATCATGCTGTTGGTGGAGGTGACGTCTGATTGGTCTAAAAAAAGAAGGTCAGGGAGGAAACACTCAGGTGAACAGGTGAGTGACCTCTGACCTCACAACGACCTGAGTGACCAGGTTAAAGTTCAGATGGGGACGTGTTCGTTTTACTGTCACTTCAGACCAATGACATCATCGCTAAATGTTGATAAATGATTAAATGTGAGCGTCTGTGACATCATCAGTCATGTGATCGATTTTTCGACTCTGAACGAACGAACGAAACCATCTGAAGAAACACGACCAAGAGTTTGATCAGAACCAGCTCCGACCAGCAGAGTCCACATCGACACCAGGTGATCTTTACCACACACACACCACCCAAGTGACACACACACACGCATGCACACACACACGCACACACACACACACCTCCCAGCGTCTCTCTGCACTGAACGACCACCACAGTGTGGCGGCGGCGTCGACGTGTTGGGCGGTGAAGGGGCTGATGGGATATAATGCAGGAAGCTCTTCTACGGAGGATAGACGGGCTGCATCTGGCTGTGGTCGCGCACACACACACACACACACACACACACACACACACCTGGACTCATGAACGATTATTGAACAGCTGCAGTGATCACATGATAAAACAAACTTTGCTGACTCACAGTTGCAGCTCGCTCCGTTCGTCGACTCGGTCGATACGACGTCGCTGCTCGACTCCACGTTCTCCTGGAAATAAACATTCATCACACGAGCTTCAGACATTCACACGTCATGTGGATGATTTACAGAAACGATGACAGGGAAAGTTTTAGAAGTTTCTTTTCAGGCGTGAAGTGAACTTCTGACATGTTCTGGAGGTTCTGGCTGTGAAGACATTGCTTCAGATTTTGAAAAGTGGAGCTCTTCTTTTTACCGACGTGTTGTTGACGCTCTCCTCTGAGATCCTGGTCGGGATGGAGATGAGAGGTGGAGCTCGACTCGGCCAGACCCTGAAGAAACACCAATGACAAGCGGTCATCGCTATGACAACCACAACACAAAGTCAGCAACCATCTCCGGTGGGTCAAAGGTGACCCGACCAACCTGAGTCTGTCCTGGAATCGGGACAGGAAGCGGGCGGAGATGCTGAGTCGAGGGTTCAGGAAGTGTTTTTCCTCCGGAGGCTGCAGAGTCCTGAGGTCAGTGTCGAACTTCTCTGAAAGGTCAAAGTTCACAGGTGAATATAAATATAACTCAAACAGTCTCAAACGTTGTGATTCAACTTGTTCCTGTGGTCGAGTTTCACAACACAAACAGAAATCCGAATATTCGGTCTGATTACACACGGTAGAGGAAAGAGTTAAGTCTCAGCTGTGGTTCGTACCTTCACTCTGACTCGACGCCAGCGTGTCAAAGTGGTTCTTTAACAAGTTCCTGTCGTCGTCGTCCTCTGGACCCAAACTGCCCACAGAGCTGCCCTGACTCAGAGAGTCTGTGTCTGTGAGAGACGAACGAGCTCGTTACTTCACGGCACCTTCGACCATGACGTTGACAATAAAATCACTGTTGACATTAAGTCTGCAGAAGTAACTGATCTGAGGTCGGACCGGCATCATGAGGCTGCTCCATGCTTCCTGCAGATCCCTCGGAGCAGGCGGAGTCTGGGCTCAGCTGAGTTCTCCACACTGGCTCCGCCCCCTGATCTCTGCCCTCCAGCTGGGTCAGAGATGTCTGTGTGTCGGGGACGGCTTCAGCGTCAAATTTCCTAAAAACGACAAACCCATAAAAACAAGCAAATCAAAAACACAGCAGAAACAGAAGGTCTGACTATTGTGCTGTGCCGTCTCTCACCTGTCGGTGGCGCTGCTGCTGGGGTGGAGGACATAGCTGGTCCTGTTCTCCCCTGCAGGCTGCAGCACCTGAGCATCAACACACAGTTTTTAAATAAGTTTATATTTTCACGACTTGATGAAAACTATATCTGGAAACATTCGAATGTAACGGCTTCATCTCTGGAATCCCATGGAAGCACAGTCCAGGCCATAAGTATTTGGACAGTTCCACATTGTTTCCACTGTTCACTTCAATCAACATGACGCTCAGAACCGGAAACAGGAAGTGTTTCAACACTCACCTCCTTCTTGTCTTCCTCTCCATCTTTCAGGAGACTCTCCAGAGTCTGGGGGTGGAAGTCTTCGTCATCCTCTTCTTCTTCTTCTTCCTCCTCTTGGTTCTCTCCCAGCAAACTCTCCAGACTCTGGGGGTGGAAGTCTTCGTCGTCGTCCTCCTCCTCCTCTGGACTCTTGGTGGGACTCGGGGAGCAGTTGGAGCAGATAGTCAGAGGGTTCAGCTGCTCCGTCCACCGACTGCGACTCTGACGAGGCCCAGCATCCGGTTGGTCGGCAGTGGAGGCTCCGCCCTGACTCTGCTGAACACACAAACACCTGAACTTCATCGACCCGCAGAGTAAACACAGGACGGACTGATTATCTGCTATTGATCCGGACTCTAATCGTCGTACGGACTTGAACTGACCACTTTTCTGAACCACAGGGGCAGTTTCCCGTTGGTCTGAAGCTGCGGAACTGAATCTGAAACACAAAGAGAAACAAGATCATCACCACAAGATGGCAGCGTTTGTATCTGAGATATTTTAGACTATTTATACTTTAGCTTCACAACTTTGATAGTCAAAACTTTATTGATCAGAGAAACTGAAGAAAATGTCCTCTTCCTCACCCTGAGCAAAGTCCAGTCTGGCCGGAGTACTGAGGTCCGACTCCTCTTCCTCCGTCTGATGCAGCTGAGATGAGGGAACAGTGATGAACGTCTCCCTCCTGAAACAGGTTTGATCACAGAAACAATGTCAAGCACTAACATGTCCGCTGCTCCGTTTACCAGGATCGACTCAGAACGCCGTCTTTGTTCAACATCACCAACCTGATGTTCAGAGGTTTTTGGTGGCGGGTGTCAGGTGCAACTCTCAGTCTGAGGCCCCGCCTCTTCCTCATGGTGGAGGTCATCTGAGCGTCCAGTCGCCACACAAACACACAACTAGGCACACACACACACACACACACTTAAAAACAGGTGGATGAGTTCAGTTTCCTGTGACATCAGCAGAGTTTACCTGTCTCCTGACACAGTGATGAGGTGTCGACAGTCCTGACTGAACCTCATACAGGTGACGATCTCTGAGGACACAAAGACACGTCAAACACCTGAACATACATGTTTATCACATGCCTACAGGGGGGCTGGATCTACTCACCTGAATGTCCGAACAGGGTGGCGACACACTCTCCTGACTCGTAGTCAAAGATGGTGATATTTTTATCTGAGCAGCTGGTGGCAAAGAAACTCCCAGACGGGTCCATCTGAACCTGCAGGAACACGTATTTCTTGTCTCGTGGTTTTGAGTTAAAAGGTTTTCCGATGAGATGCAGTAACCAGACGGCGTCCTTACCTTTAGCAGAGCTCCTTCATCGCTGGACGAACCTTTCAAACACTTCTTCAACTTCCCAGTTTCCACATCATAAACTCTTAAAAAACAGAAACATCAGAACATCTGGAGGAGAAACATCTTTTTATTTTCCGTTAGACATCCCGTCAGGTGGTTTTCTACCTGATGTTTCGGTCCTGACAGGCGATGACTACATGTGTTTTCGAGGAGTCCAGGTCCATGTCGTACAGCGTCGTCTTCTCCACCACGTGATGACTCCTGGAGAAAGACAAACCCTCCACCGTCTGGACGACAGATCAGACAAGGCCACTGTTCATTCACAGGGAATCATGGGAAACAGGAAGTGTTTAATTCAAAAGAAAACGGACCTGTTCGGCCGTCTGGAAGTAGATGCTTTTGTCAGCTCCACAGCTCACCATCTGAACCTCTGGACTCTCACCTGGAGAACAGGGGACACATTCAAACCGTCAACGCACTGATTTCTAAACATCATTTCACTTTCTGCCTCCGCTGACTTTCACTTTATCATCTGCAAACTCTCCAAACTCTTCCTCCGTGAACTCAGTCACCTGTGAACTTGACGGCAGTGATGGAGGCTGAGTGGTCGTTCAGAGTCTGTTCCAGACTGTAGTTCTTCTCCAGGTTGAAGATGTGGATCAGTCGGTCCCGGCTGGCTGACGCCAAAAGCTTCACACCTGAAACCACGACACAGAAGATGGCGCTATGACATTTTCATTATCCCGAGGATGACCTTTGAACTGAGGCCTCACCTGTAGACGTCGGCGAGAACTCCAGACACAAAACCTCAGAGTCATGAGCCTCGATCTTCACCAGCTCGTCCAGAAACTCTAGAGCGAAGATACTGAAGAGACAGGAAGTGACCTCATCACACACCTATCACCACTGTGCGTGTGTGTTTGTGTGTCAGAGTGCGTATGTGCGTCTCACTGAAGATTTCCACAGCGGTCTCCTGCAGCCAGGTGTCGTCCGTCCGGACTGATAGCCAGCACTCTGATCCCGCACTTCCCATCAGCCCCTGCTGCCTCTGCCTTCCTCCCCTCTGCCTGCAGGTGCTGCGTGTTCTCGCCCACATACACAATCCTTGACAGGTCCTGTACAACACACACAGTGTGTGTTTGTGTCTTATGTTGCACTACAGGTTCCTGCCTGTGTGTGTGTGTGTGTGTGTGTGTGTGTGTGTGTGTGTGTGTATCTTACATTGCTGTACAGGTTCCTGTGTGGGGGGGCGGCGGTGGGCGGGTCGGTGTGCCACACTCTGATGGTGTTGTCAGATGAGCAGGTGAGAAAGGAGGAGGGAGGCAGACACGCCTGGGACACGTCTGACAGCTGAGGATACACCTGACACACACACACACACACACACACACACACACACACACTGTAGCATCTTTGGTACTTTTTACATCCTGGTAGTATTTGCGTGGCATCTCTCACCTCGACGCTCCACACACAGCCGCTGTGGTACATGGCGGAGTACAGCTTCCCTGCGTTCCTCACGTCTTTGACGTCCCACACATACAAACTGTGGTCGTCATATACGCAGGTCAGGTGTTTGGCAGCAGGGTCAAAGGTCAGAGCCAAGGTGTCAGGGAAGTGAGCATCTGGACTGACAGGAAACAGGCTGCTGAGAACAGAGCAGGTGACGATCAGAGTTTTATCCGGGTTTTTTCAGTATCATACTCCGTGTTTTCAGTATTTGTACCTGTGCTGGCTCTGACTAATGTCGACTCCCAGTCTGTGAGGTCGCTGCAGCGTGGTGACGTACTGAAGGTTTAACAGATTGAACACTCTGATCAGACCGTCTGCGCAGCCACAGAAGACGTGGTCCTCACCGACGGACAGACAACTCGCCGACGCCGTCTGTCAACAACAGTTTTACTTTATTATTGTACAGCTGTTTGTTAAAAATTTCAATTAGTCTGTTTCCTCCTTCGGCGACCTTGAGGTTGACCCAGGCCTCCAGCTGTCGGCTGCTGTTGAACAGACACAGCAGACCGGTGCTGGTAATGCAGTAGGTGCTGGACGCCGTGAGGCCACGCCCACACGCCACTCCACTGAACACGCAGTTCTTATGTTCACCTAGCAACCCTGAACGACCAATCAGAGGCACCGTGCTGTTCACCTAAGTACGGAGAGGGAAACAAGGAGGAAAAGAGGAGGGTAGAGCTGTCACTCCAAAGTGAACTGTGATTGGCTGAGCAGACTTTAAATGAGCTGAGGCTGATCTGTGATTGGCTGATTGTACCCGTCGTTCTTTGGAGGCGTCCAGGTACCAGAACTTGACGTGTCTGTTTCCTGCAGTGATGAAGTAGCTGTTGTCCTGAGAGAAGGAGACGGCGAAGACTCTGCTGGACACTTTGTTAGAGGCGATGATGGAACCTTTCTGATAACGAGACGTCACGTTAACATTCACAATTATCAAATCTGGAATCAAATCCTATGAACTGGATCAATACAGTGACTCTGACTACCTGAACTGAAATAGAATTATTACTGATTATTAGGAATGTTTGTGTTGCGTAAGTGTGCGCTCACCCTCCAGTCCCACACACTAACAGTCATGTCGTGTTGATATCCCACCGAGACGATGTAACAGCTGTTGGTGGAGAACGCTACGCACGAAATTCCATATTTATGACACTGAACCTCGGCCACCTGACCGCCACCCACCTCCCACACCCTTACACAGGGCATGTGACCGCTCTGAGGGAGAGGAGAGAGAGAGAGAGAGAGAGAGAGAGAGAGAGAGAGAGAGAGAGAGAGAGAGAGAGAGAGAGAGAGAGAGAGAGAGAGAGATCACTAAATCATATATACTGAAAATTTAACTCAAAAAACTAAACTCTGGATTTAGCTAATGTACTTGATGTATAATGATTTTTTAACATTTTCCTCAGGAGTTTATGTCTCAATCTCTAGTTTGAAGTCATTTCATAAATAACTGTAAATTATTTAGAGTCTAATAGAAGATCCACAGGTTCAACGTGGTATTGTTCCTGTCGACGGCGTAATCCTGCAACAATGACGTCATTACTGTCAAGATGAGCTCACCATATAATGAACACTTTATAGTTAACACCATGCAGTGAAGTAGTGAATGAGTGAAGTAGTGAATGAGTGGCTGATTCCACACACAGCAAAGGGGAGTCTGTGGGAGCAGTTTCCATGGTAACCTGCTTTGAGATGTTTTGGTAGAAGTTCAGACCTGTTCCTGAAATGTTCAGGAGGTTCTTCACGTGAGAACACAAGGTTTTCTGGAACTTTCCCTGCAGGTGTATGTCTCACTTCTCACCTCACCAGTGACCAGGTGTTTCCCATCATGAGAGAAGGCCACAGCACTGAAGGGTTTCCTGCAACACAAACACAAAGTCATGATGCCACTGATCATCTCACGGGGAGGGTCCACTGTTCTGTCTGTGCAGACAGACGAAGAGCCACAGGTGAGACATCTACCTGGACGTGTTGATGATGTGACTCTGTTTGTTCTTCTTTGGGTGAAGCAGCACGATGACACACCTGAGCCACACAACAGAACCACAGCAGGATGTCAGGAGGGTTGGTGCTGAAGCTGACAGAGTTCAAACATGCTGCCAAAACATCAGACGCAACTTTGCTCACAAGATACAGGTGTATCAGGGGGGCGGGGCTTACCCTGCAGGATAGGCGATGAGCCCAGAGTTGGGGTCAGAGGTCAGACCGCTGCTGCTGGCTGTGCTGATTCCCAGAACTTTCTCCAGATTCACCTGAAACAACACACATCAAACTGTAGTTCAAGAAAGAGCGCCTCACTGAGGACAGCTAACACACTACACACAAGGACACCTGAGTTTTCTCACTGGCGTAACCACAGCAACAGTGATGAGTTTCAAAGGTGGAGTAGATGTGATGATCTCTGGTGAGTCCTCCATGTCTCACACCTGAACTCAGGGTTTCGACAGGATGCTGGGATCAGGTCTGTGTGGGGACCAGATGTCCTCATCCCTCGTGTCTCTGGAGACTCTGACCTGTGACCTTCCACAGTGCATGAGCACGTTGTGGACAGGTGGTGATGTTGTTGGTCAGGAGGTCACGGTGTGACGTCAGGTCTGGTTTAATGACTGACCCCAGCTCTTAACCTTCAGGTCAAAACTTTATTGACAACGTCAGGTTGTGTTTTTCTTTGTGTCTCAACGTTTCACTTCCTGCTCATTGAGTTTAAATCAGGATTAAAATAAAGATTCAGAACATTATGTTGTTTCCTCTCATGTACATATGCTTAGTTTATTCTCATACTTTACAACACTAAGTATAAGTACAGTCAAACTAAGTAGATTACTGTAAACTTCAGTCAAACTAAGTAAAGTACTGTAAACTTCAGTCAAACTAAGTAAAGTACTGTAAACTTCAGTCAAACTAAGTAAAGTACTGTAAACTTCAGTCAAACTAAGTAAAGTACTGTAAACTTCAGTCAAACTAAGTAGAAGTACTTCAGTCATAGTTTAACTGTGAATCAGCAGCGCAGCTAACGGACTGTGATGCTAACAGTTAGCAGCGTTAGCTCCGCTCGTACCCGGCTGCAGCAGCTCTTCTGTCGGCTCTGTCGGCTCTTCCTCCCCGCTGCTGGTCTCCTCTTCGCGGCGGTGACTGAGCCGCCCTCCGCTCCCTCCGCCATGACACTCCTCCAGGAAGCTGGAACGGCTCGGAAGCTGCCCGGGACAAAGGGCGCGCAGACACCGGGCTGCGGGTCCAGAAAAGGCCGCCGGAGTGAAGCGGGCTCGGGTCAGTTTGAACAAAGTCTCCGCAGCTGATGACGCTGGAGCGTTAGCTTAGCTTGATGCTAACAGATGAAACCTGACACCTGTTCCTGCGGCGGGACTCCGGTTCAAACTAAGCCCCGCCCACTGTGCGCACACACCTACTAATAGGCAGCCGAGGTTCCGCCCATCACCACAAATAAACCAATGGACACACGACGAAGCCCAAGTCCCGCCCACTCTCTACCAACCAGCCAATCAACATCATTATTGTGACAACGTAAACCGATGAATATTAACGTAAAGGCTCAATCTATTAATTAATGTTTTACTTCTAATAAAGTCACGTTAGCACGTTCTACTTTTTAATCTCAAATGGTTCTATTACTCTTATGTATTATTTCTAATATAGACACTTCCAGTGTTCCCTGATGTCTAGTGGTGAATTGTCATTGCAGCTGAATACTCTTCTCTTTCTACAACTTCTGTTTCTACTCACAGAAAAATGCTCTTTTTCTCTTGATGCATATTTATCTTTAATAGCTGAAGATAATTATTTTAGTTTAAGTCGTGGTTTGTGACATATTGAATGAAATATTTTCTGTCTAAACTGATTACGTTTAATTTCAGTGGAAAAACTTGATAAATATAAAAACATTAGAGCAGAAACACGACTAAGAGAAATTTTGTTTTATTACAAAGTTCTTTCAGGAAACTGAACACTCTGTCAACCAGTAGAAAATCATTTTAGAAATCATGTAAATGACACGCAAAAGATAGTGAAGAAGAGATTTCTGAGTCAGAGGATGTGACCAAACAGATTCAAATCTAAAGACAAACAAATGACACAGTAAAATCAATTAAAACGTTAAAAGTGTATTTAAAGGTTCAGTGTGTAGAATTTAGTGACATCTAGTGGTGAAGTGTCATGTTACAGCTGAACAGCCCCCCCCTCATTCCAAACATGAAGAAGAACCTGTGGCAGCTTCAGTCATTATAAAAACTCAAAAGGTTTTAGTTTGTCCAGTCTGGACTAATGTAAAAAACATGGAGGCCTCCGTTAAGAGGGTCCCCTCCATGTAAATATAAAGTATTTCAATGTAGAGGGTCTTTTCTGGGGTAAAGAAAACTACAATTCATACAATTTAGATGAAATGAACTAGTGAAAACTTCATGAGGATTATTCTACATTAAATTTCTGCCAGTAGATCCTCTCACCTGAATCTTACGCACTGGAGCTTTAAAGGTTATAGAAACACAACAGCCCATAATATCATAATTGACCAGTGCATCAAGAAAATGTGTTTTTTTGTGTCTCACATTGATTCAGTGATCAGAAACTTGTTGTACAACTTCCAGGAAACGTGTTATCCCACAGTGATAACCAGCCAGCAATTCACAAAAGAAAAGAAAAACATTCACAGCAAAACTCAAGAGTTAATGATCCGAAGAAAAACACTAAGACAAAAGTGAACGTCACGTCTCCTCTACATCGTTCTTCAACCAGAGCTAATTGATAAAAGGTCAAAATGTTTCAGCAGATTAGTGCAAAAAGACACAAAGACAAAGAGCTTCACTGCCAAACTTCTGTGTTCTACTGGTAAAGATGATAAGTCATGATCCCTGTTTTTACTAACAAATGGAGTCCCTCAGGGATATGTTCTGGAGCTTCTGACAATTTTCTTAAACCTGATACAGATTCAGAGGAAAAGTCCGACACTAAGCTCTTCAGTATTATTTTCTTTGACTAAACAAAAGTGCTTTTAAACTCAACACAACCACATTGAGTCACTGTCTCACAGCTTTGTTCCAGTTTGTCAGATTAAAGAAACGTCCACAGAAATCAATGTCCTATAAAAACAACATTACAGTTCTAATGTATATGAATACTTAAATCATGTGTTGTTATTGCCCTTAAATAATCACAGATGTGACAACTTTGACTAAAAACACATGAATCAGTATGTAGAGCAAGTTTAAAAATATTCCCAAGTTCCCTAAAACCATTAAATCCCTTAAAACATATAAAAACCCAAAGGACAAGGCCTCAGTGGAATCTAAGGCCCCTGGCCCATGGTTCATGGTTCCTTTAGCACCTCCACTGTGAGACATCATTTTACTTCTTAAGGCCATTATAATTCAAATGAGCAGTGTGGTAGTCAAAGAACAGAACTTTGTTCTCATGGTCACCGGTGACAACAGAAACAGAACGGCTGCAAAAATACAACCATAAACCTCTAACTTACGGAGTCCCTCAGGGAAGCTTCATGGAGCCTCTGTTTCTGTAAAATCTGATACAGATTCAGGGAAACAGTTCAGGTTCGTTAATGTGAGTGAAATAGTTTTAAAGGAGACACGTTTATGTTTTTTCAGTTTCTTTCCTCCTGTTAGTTATAAAAAAATGTTTATTGTGAATGCAAACGTTCTGCAAATTCAAAAAGTCCAAAGTCTGGTGTGAAGGAAACATCTCGTCAGTAGCACTTAGGTTAAAGTAAAAGGACCTGACACTGTGTTCACTTGTTATGGGGTTTGCCAAACTAGCTAACTAGTATGACAAGGCCAGGCTAAGTGAGTTGACATTTCCCACACGTGCTGGAAGCTGTTGACCAATCACAACAGAGTGGAGCAGCCGACCAATCAGAGCAGACTAGGCTTTATCAGGAGGGGGGGTCTTAAAGAGAAAAGAGGAGCTGCAGTGATGGACAGTCTGAGGACAGAGACGTGTTTTCACCCCTGGAAAACAACAGGATGCATCTCAAGAGTTCATCCTCACGAACAAACTTTACCTCTTTTCAACCTGAATGTGAACAGAATGTGTCTCCTTTAAATAAAAGATGTCTCAGCTGTGCTTTCACAACATCGAGGATGTGAAGAGAAAACCACAGCATCAGGGGAACGTGTTCCACTTCCTGTGACATCATTACCCTGCTGATATTCTGACCTGAAGGTTGTTTAATGAATGTGTTCTTTGGATGAGAACACATCCGAATCCATCTGATTTTTAAAAATCCACTAGTGAGTTATAAAAATAAGATGAGGCTGAAGCGAAAGAATATCAAGAAACAGTCTCAGGTCTCAATGTCATGAGGCTACAGATGAAACACGAGATTAAAACAGGAAGTATGAGCCCTGGAATCAGTGATGTTCTGGAAAATGTCTCACCACTGCTGTTTTATGTCTGTGTCACTTCACTGGACACTGTAAAAAAGCAAAGGTTGTAATGAGAACACAGTGTGTGAGTGTTTGTGGCCGTGTGAAGCTCAGAGTTTGTGTTTGAGTAAAAAAGATCAGATGAGGTCACTTCTTGCAATCTTTATCATATTTACACTAGAAAAATAGAGTTAGCAAAATAAAAGCACTCTGGTTATGTAGACTTGTGGAGGTCCCTTTAAGAAGACTTGATTGTTGTTGAACGACACTTGGTCCTGAAGAGACAGAGACACAGATCATATATATATATATAGATATTTATACACACACACACTCACACAGTATATACATATATCCACCACTGTATATGAAGCGATCAGAGACTGTGTTTACCTGGTTCACTTCCAGGTTGGTTTGTTCAGGACCTGAACACGTGGACTGCTCGGACGACATACTGGCGGCAGATTGGACACTCGCTCATCCTCTTGCCGCACTTGGTGCAGGTGATCATGTGACCACAATCCAGCAGGACGCAGTCAATGGTAGAGTCCATACAGATCTTACAGAGGTTCTCCTCCAGTCCTCCCCCAGACTCTAGAGGGAGACACAGGGACGAGTACGCAGCACTGTGAGGGACCATATCTTTATCACATGATCAATAAAAATAATTCAATGAACATATAACAGATGTACAAAGCACAGGGAGGCGCCAATAGTCTGATAGATTAACTGATTACTCTCTGGTTTGTAAATGATCAATAAATTGTGAAATAATCACAGGCTCATTGTGGTGAGTGTTAACGATGATCTTGTCCGTCATGTTTGTTTAGAGGAAACAGAAAACTGACCTGAGGCGTTCACTGCATTGGCAACTGAAAGACAGAAAACAGACAGTTTGGACTTTAACGATTAAAACGGACAGAAATGAATCAATGAAACTGTCTCAGAGTTTTATTTATTCTGGATCTGACACTAAAAATCAGACTGAAGTGAATCACAGAGGAACTCGTTCACTCCTGGTTTGTTTCAGAGCTTCAGACTCGTCAGTTCAGTCTGAAGCTGAACTTCAGGTGTGAACGGTTCCTCAGACCAGAAGAGGAGTTCTGGGTCTGGATCCAACTGAACCTGGTTCTGTTGGTTCAAACCATAGAAGAAGAAGAAGAAGAGGAAGCAGCTGCAGTCTGCACCCCCGACGATAAAATGTTTTTTTGAAATTTGAACTAGTCTGGTGTACTGTGGAGTACTGTAGTGTACTGTAGTACTGTGGAGTACTGTAGTGTACTGTGGAGTACTGTAGTGTACTGTAGTACTGTGGAGTACTGTAGTGTACTGTGGAGTACTGTAGTGTACTGTAGTACTGTGGAGTACTGTAGTGTACTGTAGTGTACTGTAGTGTACTGTAGTACTGTGGAGTACTGTGGAGTACTGTAGTGTACTGTAGTACTGTGGAGTACTGTAGTGTACTGTAGTGTACTGTAGTACTGTGGAGTACTGTAGTGTACTGTAGTACTGTGGAGTACTGTAGTGTACTGTAGTGTACTGTAGTACTGTGGAGTACTGTGGAGTACTGTAGTGTACTGTAGTACTGTGGAGTACTGTAGTGTACTGTAGTGTACTGTAGTACTGTGGAGTACTGTAGTGTACTGTAGTACTGTGGAGTACTGTAGTGTACTGTAGTGTACTGTAGTACTGTGGAGTACTGTGGAGTACTGTAGTGTACTGTAGTACTGTAGTACTGTGCCTGAAGGGGCTGATGCTGCTAGTGGCAACTACATAAAGCGCTTCAAACAGAAAGACTACTACCCCCCCCCCACCTGACAACACGCCCACGTTAGACTCTACAAACCAATCAGAGTCAAGTACAGGTAGACGACGCCCATGTAGGTGATGACAGGCCGTACGTGTGTCAGACAAAATACTTCGTCCCTAAATTACAAGGTGAAACTAAAACTGACAGATGAGATTCTCAACAAAATGTCTGACTTCCTGCAAAAACATTGTTGATGCTCAGTGTCGGCTGCTCGTCTCTGAGGGACGAGGATTTAGTTCCGTTAAACTGAGTCCGACTCACTGAGGTTCTGCTGGTCCTGGTACAGTCGACTCACTCGCTCCATCAGCTCCCATTTTTCACAGCAGCCTTTATAGTCCACAAAGTTCCTGGCGAGAATTTCTTTCAGCTGCCGCACGCTGAGCGCCTCAATGTCGTCCTCGCAACTCAGGTCGGACAGAGACGCCCTACGACCTGAAACTGACGGCTCCTCAGGGTCCCAGAACCGGAGGAAAAGACAGAGTCAGTCACAACATGCAAACTCAAGATTCACACCTGTTCTGGTTCTACCTGGCTCTGGTTCTACCTGGTTCTGGCTCTGGTTCTACCTGGCTCTGGTTCTATCTGGCTCTGGTTCTGGCTCTGGTTCTACCTGGCTCTGGCTCTGGTTCTACCTGGCTCTGGTTCTATCTGGCTCTGGCTCTGGTTCTACCTGGCTCTGGTTCTACCTGGCTCTGCCTCTGGTTCTATCTGGCTCTGGCTCTGGTTCTACCTGGCTCTGGTTCTACCTGGCTCTGGCTCTGGTTCTACCTGGCTCTGGCTCTGGTTCTACCTGGCTCTGGTTCTACCTGGCTCTGGCTCTGGTTCTACCTGGCTCTGGTTCTACCTGGCTCTGGCTCTGGCTCTGGTTCTACCTGGCTCTGGCTCTGGCTCTGGTTCTACCTGGCTCTGGTTCTACCTGGCTCTGGCTCTGGTTCTACCTGGCTCTGGCTCTGGTTCTACCTGGCTCTGGCTCTGGTTCTACCTGGCTCTGGTTCTACCTGGCTCTGGCTCTGGTTCTACCTGGCTCTGGTTCTACCTGCCTATGGTTTTACCTGGTCTTCTTCCTGAATGTCAGGCTCAGAGGCTGTGGTCTCTGTGGGAGGGGACGGGTATTCGGGCTGTGGAGGATCAGAGGTGAGGTTGGGGGTGGGTGTGGGTGGGTCAGGCGTCACAGAGGGAGGGTCAGGGGTCAGTGTCTCAGGGGCCTGTTCACTGGAAGGTGAGGAATGCTGACTCAGGACCAGCTCCACCAGCTCCTCCTGCCAAACAGGAAACAAGTGTGACTGTGTGTGTGTGTGTGTGACTGTGTGTGTGTGTGTGTGTGTGACTGTGTGTGTGACTGTGTGTGTGTGTGTGTGTGTGTGTGTGTGTGTGTGTGTGTGTGTGTGTGTGTGTGTGTGTGTGTGTGTGTGTGTGTGTCTCACCTTCTCTCTGCACAGGTGTGTTGACACCTCATGCAGATGCAGATAATCTCTGAGCTCCTTCACTTTGAGCTTCATAAGCTCCGCCCGCTCCAACAGGTTGCCATAGAAACGCTGACAGGTGTGACAGAGGCGGGGCCGTGGCTCAAGCTGGGCGGAGCAACGGCTGCAGTAGTTCTTCTTACAGTCCACACACACATGCTGAGAGAGAGAGGTAGAGGTAGAGAGAGGCAGGTAGAGGGGTAGAGAGAGAAAGAGAGGTAGAGAGAGAGAGAGAGAGGTGAAGACAGGTAGCCAGAGGGAGGGTAGAGAGAGAGAGAGCGAAAGAAAGGTAGAGAGAGAGAGAGAAAGAGATAGAGAGAGAGATAGAGAGAGAGGTAGAGAGGTGAAATGATATATATTGTGTTGTTTGTCAGTTTGTCCTGGTGGTCACTCTCAGTACTGCAGTTAAAAGACTCACTAACTTTTAGCTCCTCCCTCGTCAGCTGATTTCATCCTCACAATAAAGAACAGGACATGTCTTCCTCAAGCTGGGCTGCTCTACCAGAGGTGTATCTATATATATCTATATATATATATATAGATCAGGTGGGCAGAGTTACCTTCTTGGCAGGTGTGTCAAAGCGCCCCCCGCAGGCCTTACAGATGTGTTCAGGTGGAGGAGGAGACGGCTGAGAGTTGAAGGCGGAGTTGGTGTAGGACTGATGGCGACGTTCATCTTCACCCGACTGTTCTGCTGGGTCACCTGAGTCCATACACAGCCAATTACAGCAGGACGCCCACATACCTGACCAATCACAGACAGACACATGAGGAACATCCAACACTAAGATTCATGTAGCTCATGAAGTTAAACTAGTTCAGATGACACCTGAACGCCTCCTGCTGGATTCAATTTAAATGTAATAAAAAGAACTATTTTTTAGATTAGATGAACTTTATCGATCCCACCTGGGGACATTGTTGTGTCACAGCAGCAGGACTTACAGAGTAAGAACACACAGAGACATTTGTTTGACATGTCTCAAATAATAAATATGACTACATGTAAAATGAGTATGAATATAATATGAGCCAGCCTTCTGAATCAGCTGGTTCAGTCTGTTGGTGTCACCGGCTCCGAGGCTGCTCCTCCAGCAGACCACAGCAAAGTACAGAACACCGGCTGCAACACTGACTGAAGATCTCCAACATCTGGCTGCACACGTTGAAACATCTGAGCTTCCTCAGGGAATAGTCTGCTCATTCTCTCTTAAAGACAGCATCGATGTTTTCCACTTCAGGCCGTTGTGGATGTGGACGCCCAGGTAGCTGTCAGTGAGTGTTGGACACAGTGTCCACTCACTGAGCTGTCTTCAGTCTCATGAGTCCTGAAGACAGCTCAGTGAGTGTTGGACACAGTGTCCACTCACTGAACTGTCTTCAGGACTCATGAGACTGAAGACAGTTCAGTGAGTGTTGGACACAGTGTCCACTCACTGGCTGGTCCGTGTAAACACGAGGGATGAAGTCAGTTTGGTGTTGGGTGTTTCACTCAGGATCTCAATGGACTCATTCATTCAGGAGCTGTCAATCACTACCTGTCAATCACAGAGGACACGCCCACAGCGGGTCACATGACGTGTTCGTCGACGTCTTTATTAAAACATGGTCCCGACGTGAAATCCAACATGAAACCAACTTCACTGTGGCACCAACTCAGCTGCTAACTTTGATCAAGTTTACATGAGATCAACCAAGGTTCGGTTCTGGGTCAACTTTCCGCCGAACGACTCCGTTCCTCTGGAAAATGCGGTAAAGAAACGCGTGTTGTTTACGGTGAAGTTTCGGTTTACCTGCGAGCTACGAAACTTTCAATTCAGCATCATGTTTACGGAGTCCGGTACGTACCCTGCGCTGCTAGCGGGCTACAGGCTAACAGGAAGCTACTTAGTGAAGTAGGTGATGCCGAAGTTGAAATAAAGTAACAAACACAAAGCAACAGATCAAACTACCGCAGACAAAGTCCCCGCGGGGTCAACAACTACGTTCACACGTGAACTGACAGCACAGACACGAGTCCTACCTGTGACCGCACTCTGCAGCTAGCAGCCGGCTAACTCCGGCTAACTCCGGCTAACTCCGCTCCGAGCGGCCGCTGGTCAACTCACTCACAGGCTACACGTCCAGAGTCCGCTGCATCATGGGTTAGTGTGATCCGAGGGAAGCAACAGACCAACAACAGACCCACAACACACAACAGACCCACAACACACAACAGACCCACAACCCACAACACACTGAACCAGGAAGAGCCCCGCTGCACACACACATTCCTGTCTCACTGCGCTGCTGGGGACCTCTCCCTGACGTCATCCATCTCACCTGAACGAGTGACGTCGCAACACATTTTTATTAATATGTACCCCCCCCCCAAGTTTCAATCATGGCGTCTCTGACCTCTGTATTGTGTCTGTCACCCAGCTCTAACGTCCACTGTTTCTTTAGTTTGGTCCATGTCCCATCTGCTGACCTGGAGGAGGTGGAGTATATAACATAATTAGGACATTTCCTACTTTCCTCACCCAGTTGCAGTGTCCCGAAGCACAAGTTTGGCCCACATTAGCATATGTGGTATGAAAATTGTCCAATTAGAAAAACACACAAAAGTTGTCATATGTAACTTTCAGGGAAGTTCAGTGATCTTTACGGAAATGTGTCTAAAGTGTAGCTTGTTGAAATATTAACAAACAGAGTTAGTTGCGCTGCGTACGCCTCAATAGGTCTCCTGAACACCAAAAAGCTATTTATCAACTTACTCATGACTCAAGTCATTTAATGTCAAGAACACGGTCTGAGCAGATCGAAGATTAACTGTGGCGCCATCATGAGGACAAATTTCCCATTTTGCTCGTATACTGGCATTAAAATTAAAAAGTTTAATTTGAAGTCATTTCAGGAAGTGTTTAGAGTTGAAATTTTAGCAGTAGTGGAGAACGTACCAATATCAGGGTAAGAAATAATTAAAGCAAATGCTAATGGTTGCTTTAATGACTGATCAGTTTATTCACAGATTCAATTAACACTGTTCAGGGTTTTTCATGTTGAATTTCTCTCATTCGGTCATTAAGTCTCTACTGGTGTCGGCCTACACACCTGTAATTCAGATGAAAATCCTTTAAGATGTCACCGTCACATGAAGACTGAAGAAAGAATCAACGTCCTCCACACAGAGACAAACAGGAGGCAGCACAGAAAGAGCTTCATTCTTTATTCTTCTTGAATTTGGAAGAAAAGATAAAAGCCAAGGATTTGGCCCCTTACCCACCCTGAAAGTAAACACATTCTGTGGATGTATGATGATGATACAGTTTTATTGCCATAAACATTGTTTGGAAAGAAAAATTTAAAACAGCTGTTACTTTTTGTTTTTTCTTTGTGTGTATTCTATGGTACATAAGAAAAAGTTCTTCCATTTAATGTCCTGGGAAACAAAGCAAAAGCAAAGTTTATCAGCGACTAAAATGTTCTCAAAGCGACGCAGACTGAAAATACTAAGGATTTAAATCCTGTTCAAGTGATCCACTACAGACCCAGACCTGATCCTGGTCCACACTGAGACAAGAGACCTGGACCAGGTTAAGGACCAGTGAGTTCAGATCTGCCAACAGGTTAAAGATGGAACTACAGGTGACCACAAACCAAAACTACAACTTTGTACAATAATTATCCACTTTGACTTTGTAGCTCATTCAAAACTTTTCACCAGTTTTGTAGAATTTTCTTAATGGGGGTTGACTTCCACATAATCCACACTGAAGTAACGAGAGAGGGCCCAGAAAAAAAAAAAAACTTCAAATTTCTTCTTTTCTGTTGAAACACGTCACGTTAGCGCCACCGTCTGGCCAGTAGAGTGTCGGAGGTGGTTTAAATGACTCAGTGCTGTAAACAAAGACAGATGAAGAACAGTGGAGAGATTGGAAACAGAAAGAGGTGAAGAAAATGGGGAGCAAAAAGCAAAGGGAAAAAAATAAAATTAGGGAAGAAAAACATTTTTTCATACTGTCTCTTTTCCTCTTTCCTAGTATTCCCCCTTTTCTGTTCATTCATTCTTCCCTTCTTTAAATACTTTTCTATCAAATTTCTGGTCGATCAAAAAATGGAGTGAGAAATCAGACACGTGTGGAAAGACAGGAACATCCATCCATCCCTTATCTATACGACTTTAGGGTTTAGGGAGCTGGAGCCATTTCCAGCTCCAATGGTTCACCCAGGACAGGGTCAACACACAGACATGTCCACTCCCAGTCAATAACAGTCAATTTAGAGTCTCCAATTACACTGACACAATTCTATTTGTTCACACTGTGGGAGGAAGCCAGAGAAAACCCACACAAACAGAGAACACGCAAACTCCACACAGACACTGAGCCAGGGCTGGTGCCCCGTGTGAGGGCAAGACAGGAACAAAGAGGAGACAATTAACATTACATCAAACTATGAAAAGGAAATCGATGAGGGATGAAAGAATAGAAAAAGAATGAAAGGAGACAAAATGTATTAAGGAAGAAAATAAGAGTTTTTTCTAAAGTCCCGTCTTTTCCTTTATTTCTCGATTATATTTCTGTTTTTGAACAGTGGGAAAAAGGTGCTGGGGCATCATTTGAAAAGAGGGTTTCGACAAACCACCTTCAGGCGGTAATGCACCTTGGTGGTGCCATCCACCAATATACTGAACAAAGAAGATGATCTTTTCAAATGTGCAGACGGGAGGAGGGCGGAGAGGAAAGATCAGAGGAAGTCTTGATTTCAACGTGGATCAAGGGGAACTTCTTTATGAGCAGCGTTCAGTGTGGACACCATGAATCTTACTGAACAGAACAGGTTTGGCTCTGTAACAATGAAGAACTCATCCATCAAAAAGTCTCAGATTACCCATCAGCTCGAGACAACCAATCAGAGGAGCCATGACTGGAGGCCACACCTTCACTGGCTCTCTGTGAGAAGCGTGATGCCTTCAGGGTTCGTCAGACACAATAAAATGTGTCAAACTCCACATTTCTGGTTTATTTGAACAGTCTTTGGTTTACAGACAAACTTGTTCGTCACTGGTTTTGAAATGTGATTATTTTCCTCAGATTTCGGTGAATAAACTGGTTTTCCCTTTTTCCTCAGCACCTGAATGCAGCGGCACAGCAACAGTTAATAGGTTGCCAAATGGAAGAAAATCCAACAGAAATTGAATGCGGCACTAGGTCTCATGCGGGACTGATCAACAACAACGGCATCACCTACCACCAGTGCATCATGGGAACAGAACAGATCATGCTGAAGCTACAGGTGTCTGTTTTAAAGAAAACGTTTCTATGAGGTATCAGCTGATACCAGTGGGGGAGGGGCTGAGGTTGTCAAGAGCTGACTATCGTGACAAGGGTGAAACCCCGCCCACCCAGGGACCACAGATGAAGAGTATGAAGACTGTTTGGGTCGAAGCTGGAAACCCTGACTGATGTGTCACCACGGCAACAAGCAACAGTGAAGAAGAAAAAATGAAGGGAAACACTCAGGGTGGGGGAGGAGCCTGACTACTACATAATACTAAAAACTTGACAGGTTATTTAACGAACAAGTTTTGACCAAGAGGAGGAGGATGGGGCGGGGCTACTGGATGAAGCAGGTATGACATCACAGTAAGCGGTGATGAGGGGGTGGGGCAGAGAAACCCAAAGTTGGGACATGCGTTCACAAGCTGCTCGATGTGTTTACAGGTTTATTACTCATCAGGGGTTCATCTTTATTCTGACTAAGAATAAATACTCTGCTGAAACTTAACTCAAACAGAAAGGAGAAGAAGAAAGAGAGGAGGGGGAGGACATTGTCCACTCACTCACTGTCTGGCTGTCAGGAAGTTAATGATAACTGTTGCGTTTAATCTATTCACTCACTCTCTCCACCCTCCCTCCCTCCCTCCCTCTCTCTCTCGTCTAACCTCCCCACTCCCTCTGGCCCTTGTAGCCTTCAGTCTCTTATGGTTTTTCTCTGGAGATCACCTCCTCTCGTGGTTTGGCTCCACCGAAGATAGCGGAGTTTGGGTTGGCGACCTGGTTGAGTGGCTCAGCGACAGTCCGAGGCTTCAGCTGCAGCCGAGGCCGCTGTGCACGCTCCTCTGTGCGGACCACAAACAAACAATATGAGTTAGTTAAACTCTTTTTCATGAAGCTGATTAAAAGTGTTGATTTAACTTAACAACAGACAAACTAGCTTCACGTTAATCGACTAAATGACGTAATAAATGTGTAAATAAAAGTTGTGAGACAGGAACCTTCAGATGGTTCTCTGAAGTCTGTCGTTCCTCCACGGGGGGGAGCGTCTCTGAAGCGACCCATTCCTCCTCCTCCTGCTGCTGCTCCCGGTCCTGCTCCCGGTCCCGCTCCCGGTCCTCCACCACCACCCCTTCTATCACCGGGGCGACTGCTGCCAACTCGACCCCGCCCCCCCATGTAATCATCATCTCTAAAACCTGTGGAGACAGATGGGTAAGTCAGGTGACAACAGCCCTCAGGTGACCTGCAGCATCTGGATCCTGTAACGTTACACATTGAGCATGAGATGGTTGAGGTGAAAGGAATTGGGGGAGGGGGGGGGTGTTCCACTTGATTCTACTTTTATTTCTTAACATTTCATTTGACTTCTAAAATATTATCCTGTCTTTTGATTGGCTACAGCCCAGCAGTGCTCTGATTGGCCAGCTGGGATCTGCTGTTGTCCAACCTGAGCCGCTGACCGCACGTCCTCCTGGTTGGTCGCTGAAGTCCTCACGGGAGTCCTGTCCTCCTCCTGCGCCTCCTCTGGGAGCAGATCGAAAACCTCTACCTGCAGAGGACAGGGGGAGTTTAACGCTTAGAGGAGAGGGGGGAGGAGAGGAGAGAGGGGGAGGAGGGGAGGAGGAGAGGTGGAAGGAGAGGAGGGGGAAGGGGAAGAAGAGGAGAGGAAAAAGGGGAGAGGACAGGAGAGAGGAAAGAAGTGGAAGGAGAGGAGAGGGGGAAGGAGAGGAGAGGACAAGAGAGGGGGGAGGAGAAAAGAGAGGAGGAGAGAGGAAAGAAGTGGAAGGAGAGGAGATAGGTCCAAGGAAGTAGAAGAGGCGAAAGGAAGCAGGAAAAGAGGACGTAAATAAGGAGAGGAGGAAACAGAGGAGAAGGTGGCGACACCTCCTTCTGGAAGGACAGCACTGAAGAGGCGGAGCTTGTTAGTTGTTCATCAGCCAATCAAAGAGGAGATTTCAGAGAAGACGAAGCAGCGAAACTTGATCAGTTTTTTTATTTCTTAAAATCTGGTCCTACCTGTGTGTGTGTGTGTGTGTGTGTGTGTGTGTGTGTGTGTGTGTGTGTGTGTGTGTGTGTGTGTGTAGAAAAGGAGGGGGGTGAAATGATGGATGGATGAAGCATGAAGCAGAGAAGGAATCAAACGTTTAAAAACGCGCACTGTGACCTACTTCCTGGTGGTGATTGGTTGCCCGTACCTCTGCCTTCGTCTTTCCTGAAGCCGTAGCCGGAGGAGCCGCTCCCTCGTTCTTGCCTTCGTCCCTCTGCGATGTCTACCCTCAGTGACCTGTCACCCAGCAGCTGCAGGGGTCAGAGGTCACAGACTGAAGACCGAGCTCCATCCAACATCGTACAAATCTCCTTCCCAATACTTCACATTAATTTATTCAAAGGTTTTTTTTCCATAAAATTATTCAAATATTCATGAATTTTATGACTTTCAGAGAATCAGGCTTCATGTTTCGATCAGGAATCTGACGACTTCCGTCATACTGTAGAAATAAATACGTGATATTCATATACTCACAGCACCATCATACGTCAGAGCTTCTTTTAGAGATTCCAGGTCTTCAAATTCCACATAACAAAAACCTGAAGGGACGAGAAACAGAGGTCACGTCGTCTCTTCATTGATCTGAGCGTTACAACATCTTCTGTTTGAAACTGAGTGAAACTCTTCACATTAAAAATCTTCACGTTCAAACACAAAGACAACAAGCAGTAACACAACAGACAGACACGGAAACAGAAACATGTGTTTTTCTTCTTCCTGTAAAACCTTGAGGTGGACTGCAGCAGCTCTGGAGCTTTCATTCATGTCACATGATCTTCTTCAGCTCTTTAAAGCTCCTGTGTGCAAGATTTAGGTGAAAGGATCTATCGGTAGAAATTGAATAGAAAAAAATCCTAGTGATGTTTTCACTTGTGTTGAAGTGAAAATTTTAAATTTGTGCTGAGGAGATGAGGGAATTTTCATTTTTCAGTGAACTATCCCTTTAACCATTAACTGAGAAGATTAATGTTCAGAACCAACAAGCATCCCTTTCAAAATAAATCCTCTGACCTTTGAACTTGTCCGTCTCTTTGTCTCGAACCAATCGGACGCTGCGGAGCTTGAGCTCTTTGAAGATGATGTCGATGTCTCCTTGAACCGCGTAGAACGGCAGGTTTCCCACGAACGCTGTGAACGGAGGCTCTGATGGCAGCTCCTTCTGCTTCTTGGGACCACAGGGGCCTCCAGGGCCAGAGCCGCCACGGGGCCTGGGAGGGTGGGGGAATCAGAGAGGATCAAGGGATACAGAAAAAAAGAGCATGGTGAGATGTGGAGTACAACCAAAGTAAATATGATGTGAAAATCTGAATAAAACCACATTAAGTTCGCAAAAACAGTTTTCTGTGATAAAAAAACCCTAAAAATAATCAATTAAACACACACATATATATATATATGTATATATATATACATACACATGTTCTTTTTGTTGTTAATATCCTGTTCAAATACAATTATCACTGCTATTGTTGATACTATAATTATATTATTATATTATTCGTCTGTTTGTTCTCATGTCTGCCAGTAAAGCTTCATTGACTTGAACATTAAACTAGTTTTCGATCACGACTTTTCCTTTACATTCACCTCACGACCACGAGTTGTGATACACCACACTGGACAGTAATGAACACAGGCTACCTACCAGAGGAGCCAAGCTAACGTTAGTGTCCATTCAATCGTCATCATTAATATTGTCTGTTAGGAGTTTTACCGATAACAGCAGCCAGCCACATGTGTACGTTACCACACTCACTTATTCCTGGTTGTGACGGTGCAGACATTTGACACACGTCTCACATTCATGTCTTTTATGGCGTGGAGTGTGGTCTTACTGATTTCACCTTCAGTTTATCTAATGCTTCACTCTAAAGTTTAGAGTGAGAGCAGGGTCTGTTTGAGAGTCTAAACCCTGCACTTGCACTCTATCAGACCCTGCTTCTGCTTGGATCCGAGCTCAAACTGTGCGTTTGTACTCAGGTATTCTGTTGCTTGTACAGATTTCCTTCGCTTCAGGTCTGCTTGTGTTCACGCTGTGCACGTGAAATGTTGGCTCTTTGATTTTTTGTGTGCCACAAGTCTGTCCAACCTATAGAACACCAGGTGTAGTGTTAATGAATGAAACCGTCCCGCCCTCACCCTGACCACTCTCTTCAGGGAAGATTGGTAAAAAGCAGTCACCTGTAAAACCTCCAGACTGAACACTTCTGGGTTTTACAGTGAAAACGACTTTTAGCACAAAAACCAGATCAGTCGAGTCAGTGACGGATTGTGTGTTAATGCACTGAATGAACTGAACATGCTAGTGTCCTGTAGAGACACGTTGCTATGTGAACGTGTAAGGTTTAAACGTGGTGACAAAGTTCTACACAGAAAACACTTTCAAACTTTGCAACACAAAGTACCGAACACTATTCGACCGTGTGCACTGTTCGGATGATTTGAGCCTGGAGCCGGTGAAGGATGTCCGACACTGAGGCTCGTGTAGCATCAGATCCGTTCGGAGGCTGAAGACAGAAACAACGTGAAGCTCCGGATGCAGCAGATTCTCCGACAAACACATGGGATTTTCCTGCTTTCATTCATCTTCACCGCGACGATGGAGCAGCTACACAACAACCTGCTTCACCTACAACCACCGCACATCGACCGTTGGTGCGGATCGATCCCGCGTGTTTGCTCCCTACGTGGATCAATGTGCAGCTGCGGACACATGATGGAGCCATGCGGGCAGTCCGCAGCTGCGGCTCCGCCACCAGCTCCACACACCGCGGCCTCCCGTCCGGCTCCGTCCCGCCTCTCCCCGGGACCGGTTCATTTATCTCAACACCGAACAGATTACCATGTTTTTACCGCCGAGCTCCGGGGCGATCCCCACCGGAACAGTCCGCCAGTTTAACTGTCTGTGCGCAGTTAGCCCCATGCTAGCAGTTAGCATGTTAGCTGCGGGACCACGGTGTTTCCCAGCCGCTCCCCGCCGCCCTCCCTCTCGCGGGCCCGTTTCAGTCAGCAGGCGCCGGGCGGGACGAGCTTCGCGGCCTGGGCGCGCTGCTCCGGGGCTCGGGGCGGACAGCAGAGGGAAACATGGTCCCGCCGGGGTTTGTGTTTGAGTCACACGGCGGAGCTGCCGAGCGGAGCGGACACTCACCCTCTGCCGCCGCCGAAGCTGCCGTAGGCCCGGTCCCGGTCATCGTAGCCGTCGTAGTCCGCCATTACTGCTGCTGTGTGTCGGAGGAGGAGGTCCTACACGTCACACACGGAGCGGGTTTAGGTGTCCGCAGACCGCCTGACCGGGAAAAGTCATGCGTTTCTGATGTTCACCTCTTTCAAATGTTTTATAAATGAGAAGTTATGAGAATAAACCAAAGTTAGTGTCATTTAATCCCATACGTTTGAATACATAGCATTTAGTGAAATGTAATCCATTGGTCCATTATCTCCAGCTGCTCTGGCTCATGTTGCACCTTCATGGACGTTTGCGGTAAAATATATTTTCTGTTACAATATGTTTTGCATAAATCATCTAAAAGCACAACATTGAGTTCTCTAAATTCAGTCTAAATTCATCTTTTGGCAACATTTTAAGCGACAGTGTTGTTGGTGTAGAATAAAAAAAGTATAAAAAGTGGTTCAGATGATAAATTATGAATAACATGACACATTTTATTCAGTACTTGCTGAGAAAAGACAAAGGCATTTCAAAAAGAAAGAAAACACTAAATAACAATGGCAGAATACTGTCGAATATAAAGTTATAGTAAAACAGCATTGGAACTAGGCAAGACATAAAAAACAGTCAGAGGAGATAGCAGTAGAAGATTTTATAGATAAGTTATAGCCGGACTACAGTTTGGTTAAATTTTCCACAGAGAGGAACGTGGCGTATGATGTGATCCAAGTCTTTCATATCAGCAGGATCATCAAGTCGACACAATAGATAATAAGAATCAATAGCTACAGATATCCTCAATAACTACGTCACACACTACAGTCAACGTTCTCTAATAATATGTTCTGGGTAACAAAAGAGCAAAACAATGCTTTATTGATAAAAAGATTCACTTTTGTAGCCATGACACAGAATCATTGTCTGACACAACAAAGAAGTGAGATCCGGAACAATAAAACAAGAGGAACCCAAGTTTTCAAAAGGAAAGGGAAGGTTTTAAATGCACTTGTCAGCCATATATCAGGGGGATATTCTCTGAGGGGCCAGAGTTTTTGCTGGAGGACCTTGAAATGATGTAAAAGAATTCCTGCAGAGCTCTTGTAGGATAAGTGATACTGGAGACCTCAGAGGTCTGGCAAAGTTCATGTAGATCTCGTAGGGCTGTTGTCCAGGGCTACTGATGCTCTAGAGCAATTTGCCATTCTTGAACACATCTGTTGCTCTTGTAAGATCTTTCTTATATCTTGTTGGTCTATAGATCTCTTGCTGTGCTGTTGTACATCTATGCCTACTAGAAGTCTTTTAATTCTCGTAAAGGTCTAGGTGTTGGGATGATAACAGAACACCACTCCTGTAGTTCTTGTAGTAATCTATAAGAGATCCTGTAGAACATGTGCAGACAGAAGACTCTTAGATTGTGTGACGCTCTAACAAATGTGTTGAAGGTCTTGCAGAGAACTTGGAAATATCTCATGGGTCTTGTCAGCCTCTTAGGGAGTTCTTGAAGGACATGGACTGATCCTCTTGTAGTTCTTGTAGATATCAAGCAGATGTGATATGGAGATCTCCTTCAAGTTTAGCTGAGATCTTGCAACTCTAGTGCAGCTGTCAATTACATTTAAGTCCTATTGGACCTTTCTCTCGTAGGATATGTAGAGGTTCATTACAACACATGTGGCTCTTTTAGACAATTAGAAATCTTGTTGGTTTTATTCAAGTCGAGCAGAGGTCTGATAACTCTAGCAGAGGTGTTTTTGTTGTTGTAGATCCAACAATGGTCTTGTAGCTCAACATCTTCTCTAGCTTGTAGGTCCTGCAAAGTTCTTGAAGGACCTTCGAGGATTGAGCACGGATCTTGTGGAACTTGTGGAAGTTTCACAGAGGTTTTGTCAGGAAGTTCGATCAGAAGGAGAAGTTATTTCAAAGTGGACAGTGAAGTAATGGGGAGGGTCCACTGCTTCACATTAGCAGCTGCTTCATAAGTCAGTTTCCTCTGGGATCTTCAAGTTTGGTGGCCTCAACTCGTTCTGTATTGGTTGTGAGGGTCTAGATCCACGCTGTCTCAGGTTGTGGGGCAGAGGGTCTTGTTCACCAGGTAACAGCGGGTCCCTCACAGTCTGGAAGCACAGTATTAACTAAACCTCCACAGAGAGCGTGTGTACTAAAATGCATTGTGACAAACTAGAACTACAACTGAGGTGATACCAAACTAGACCAACATAAAAGAGTTTCACTGTACCCGGTTCTCAGCCAGTGCCCCTTTAGCCATGTAGTACTCCCTCTTAATCTTCATCTCCACCTCCTCAGGGATGTCAGGGACCATCATGTCGATCAGACGACCAATGAAGAAGACTACATGCTTAGGAAGAGAGATACAGGAAAAGTCATGATCCATTCACTCACCAGGACCCAAAACTACAGCTTTCTTCACTTGTTGACAACTCAGCTACACCACAGTTGAAGCAGGTGAACAGGGTGAACCAGATCATGTCTTCATCTGAGGAATGATTGTGTCACAGTTGTAGAACTAAGCTGCACCAATTCAGGGGACTCTTCAAAAGCAGCTAATAAAGGCTCAGACGTTGGATCCTTCTCAGTATTAGAACGAGAGAATGGTGGCGAACAATGACATCAAAACATCTGCAGAGCACACTTTTAAGTGTCGGGCCTCAGCTCTATAAAATCTTCCATAGACAAGAGAATCTCAACCCTACACACTCTTCAAACGTATTAAATTAACCTGATGTGCAGGAGACACTGACACTAACCTCAAAGATGATAACGAAAGCCAGTTGTATCGAGAGGAGGTGAAAGAAATGTGGCAGGTATTGACCATTTGCATCCCTGAAACCCTGATACCTGCAGAGAAAAACAACAGCAACAACACTTCACATCATTATTGTCTTATGATGAAATAAAACTCAAAATACACGTCGCCACACTGCCTGCGCGCAGCAGTGCTGCACTTTTTATAGATTTATTTTGTGAACTGCGCTCAGTGAAAATAATCTTTTTACAAAGATTCAATGTTTATCTGTTGAACATGTTGAACACACTTCCAGGAGCCTACCCATTTCAAAATAAAAGAACATTCCAGCGTGTCTGTTGACTGAATCCATTAATTTGTTTAAAAAAGGTTTATTGTTGTGAAATATTTGCTGGAGCGGAAGATGAACGGCTTCACACTGTAATGTACTGGTATTTATTTGAGTATATAGGTGTACTTTATACAGTACTCTTTATGGCCATTTCAATGCAAACTCTATGTATAAACATAGCACTGGCTGTAGCAGCTCCGCTACGGAACCACAGGAGACACGCTGTCAGTGTGGACAACAGACAACCATGACACGCAACAGAACCGCAGCACAGCCGTTACCACGGCCGGTGTGTCCCATGGACCCATGGACCAGCTGTGACATGTGTGTTGGTGTTGTTGCAGTGACGTTGCCTACCTGCAGGATCTGTTCTGTTCTTGCTGGGTGTAGTTGTCTGATGTCGCCAGTGTGAAGTTGATGAAGCCGCTCAGAGTGCTGTCTCTGGTGTAGCGATAGTAAAGACGAGGCAGGAAGGACGAGGTGAACGCTATGAGGAACGCCTGAAAAGGTCAAAGATCTGTATTTATTTCAGTCACATACACATTTATACAGTGCATCTATGGGCTGTACGTTTTCCTATGAGGGACAGTTCAAGGAGCAGTATCTTGCTGAAGGACACTTCAGCACACAGACGGGCTGGCATCAAGCTTCTGGTTAGAGGACAGCCACTCTACCCCTTCAGCCAGACCCCCCCCCCCTAAAAGGTCAGATTCTATTGGCTGCTTATAAATGTTTGAGGACGTCAGTGTTCATCTAGTTGACTACCTTGTCCAAATAGAAGATAGAAATGCATGAGAGTCTTACGTTGCTGAGGACAGCTGTGTGTGTGATGAACTCCATGATGGGTAACCAGATGCCGATGTCCTGAGCTCGCTCTACCACTGGGCGGCGATATTCAGTCACAAACTTCTGAGCATCCAATCTAATCTCCACCCAGTTATTAACAAGAGCGAAGAGAGGAGCGAGAGGACATGCCGCCACAAAGATGGTAATGAAACCAAACTGAATCACTGAGGAAGATGAGGAGGACGAAGAGTTACAGGTTGATACAAAACACTACATCTCCCAGCAGCCCTGTGACTCACCCATCTCCAGGTACTCGCTGAGGAGACCATCACACACCAAGAGCCGGTAGTCGGCCTCCCAGGGAGAGAGCTCCCCCTGCTGGTGCTGTTCCCCCTGAGCCTCCTCTCCTCCATCCTCCTTCACCTTCGTCTGCACTGGACTCATCCTCCTCTTCTGCCACCAGGACTTCAACTTCCTGCCAAATAATGAACCTTCATTTTCATTCAGAGTCAAAAGCATCGTCTGTCATACGATACTATCACTGACTGTATATAAAGATGATCACTGACTGTATATAAAGACACTGACTGTATATAAAGACGATCACTGACTGTATATAAAGACACTGACTGTATATAAAGACACTGACTGTATATAAAGATGATCACTGACTGTATATAAAGACGATCACTGACTGTATATAAAGACACTGACTGTATATAAAGATGATCACTGACTGTATATAAAGATGATCACTGACTGTATATGAAGATGATCACTGACTGTATATAAAGATGATCACTGACTGTATATAAAGATGATCACTGACTGTATATAAAGACGATCACTGACTGTATATAAAGATGATCACTGACTGTATATAAAGACGATCACTGACTGTATATAAAGACGATCACTGACTGTATATAAAGACACTGACTGTATATAAAGATGATCACTGACTGTATATAAAGACGATCACTGACTGTATATAAAGACACTGACTGTATATAAAGATGATCACTGACTGTATATAAAGACGATCACTGACTGTATATAAAGACACTGACTGTATATAAAGATGATCACTGACTGTATATAAAGACCATCACTGACTGTATATAAAGACGATCACTGACTGTATATAAAGACACTGACTGTATATAAAGATACTGACTGTATATAAAGATGATCACTGACTGTATATAAAGACCATCACTGACTGTATATAAAGACGATCACTGACTGTATATAAAGACACTGACTGTATATAAAGACACTGACTGTATATAAAGATGATCACTGACTGTATATAAAGACCATCACTGACTGTATATAAAGATGATCACTGACTGTATATAAAGACACTGACTGTATATAAAGATACTGACTGTATATAAAGACACTGACTGTATATAAAGATACTGACTGTATATAAAGACACTGACTGTATATAAAGACACTGACTGTATATAAAGATGATCACTGACTGTATATAAAGACACTGACTGTATATAAAGATGATCACTGACTGTATATAAAGACCATCACTGACTGTATATAAAGACGATCACTGACTGTATATAAAGACACTGACTGTATATAAAGATACTGACTGTATATAAAGACACTGACTGTATATAAAGATACTGACTGTATATAAAGACACTGACTGTATATAAAGACACTGACTGTATATAAAGATGATCACTGACTGTATATAAAGACACTGACTGTATATAAAGATGATCACTGACTGTATATAAAGACCATCACTGACTGTATATAAAGATGATCACTGACTGTATATAAAGACCATCACTGACTGTATATAAAGACCATCACTGACTGTATATAAAGATGATCACTGACTGTATATAAAGATCATCACTGACTGTATATAAAGACCATCACTGACTGTATATAAAGATCATCACTGACTGTATATAAAGACAATCACTGACTGTATATAAAGACCATCACTGACTGTATATAAAGACACTGACTGTATATAAAGACACTGACTGTATATAAAGACCATCACTGACTGTATATAAAGACACTGACTGTATATAAAGACACTGACTGTATATAAAGACATCTTCATGTACAGTCATAATACATACATCACATATATAGATTTCAGTGTGTGGGTGTGTTTACGGGATGATGAACTCCTGGATGTTATTGATCAGCTGTTTTCCCACCATGATGACCAGCAACTCTTGAGCCAGTTCAACCAGACACCCTCCTGCTCCGCACTGAAACACAGAACCACATATAAACCTCTCTCTCTCATATACACACACATATATATGTCTGTGTACATATATACAGAGAATATACATCCTTCATATTATTCTGATATATATATTTTGTAAAGCTGCAGCTCAGTACACTTATAACAAATGACTGATAAGAACATCAGTCATTCAGTCTAATGTTATCTGTGGGTGAATCGACCCTCTATCTTCTTTTGTTGTTCATCTTCATCAGACATTCGACAAACTCACATCTTCGTTGCGAACTCCAAACAAAGTGTTGTAGTTTCCAGGGTGACCAACAAACCTGAGCACACATACACAGACAGTGTCAGTGGTTAACGTTCTGTTTCATGTGCCACGTGTTATTCCATCACATGTACTTTCTGCTGCTTCATTTGTAACAACATAAATTCAGGCACAGTTTTCATCATGAACCTGCAGGAGGCGCTGTGGTTGTGGAAATGAAGGGTAGAACTTAAGGAAAAAAAGAAAATGTGTGACCGTGTGAATCCTGGTCCTGTGTTGTGATCGGCTGGAGGAGTTCTCACCTGCCTTTGAAGAAGGCGATGTAAACCGGAGACGAGTAGAAGTTGACAAACTGGAAGATGAAAACCTTGAGGATGAACATGTCTTCGTATTTATTCTGAGTGCGATGCATTTCTGACAGACACACACACACACACACACACACACAGAGAAGCATTTTACAAAAATCATCTGACGGAATACACCTTTACAACGTATATACAGACAAAGACATTCAACAGAACTTTATACACACACTGTACACCCTTCTGCTTATTTAGACTATTTTAAAACATTAGAAACCAGAATGAGTTATTCAACATATTGCTACTTGACGATAAACTTAGGACATTGAAATTACTAGAGTTGGTTATTTCCTCTGATAAAGTCTCACGTTAAAGATTCTATATAAACCAACAACTAATACAAAACCCAGAAATACTGAATTACATTTGTCAACAAGAAAAACGTTCATCAACCTTTTTTCTATAAAGAAACAAAATGAAAAATGTCTCGATGAACAAAATGTATAAAACCATCATCAAGAATAAAAACTAAGACTGAAAATCAAGTGACAGAAATTTGCTAAATTTGCGTCTGAGGTTCAAACTGAGAAGGGTGAAGGTGTGACTCACCCCAACGGGTGAGGATGTGGGCCAGAGCCACGTAAACCCTGGACAACATGAGGATGACCAACAGGTTCAACACTGACGATGATATGCTGGCTATTCTCTTAGCCTACACACACACACACACACACACATAAAAGTAGCTTTTTAAATCATGTATAAAAAAAGCAGGAACAGAAAAAGTGAATTCTTTGACATGTGGAGTTCCTCAGGGAAACGTTCCAGAGCCTCTGTTCTTTCTATTGGATCCTATTAATATTTACAAAAGTGCTTGTGTTTAGTTGATGCTGTTTGTTTTGTGCTGTTATTGTGTAGTTGTGTTGTACTGACAGAGAGGCTGAGGAAGCTGTTGCTGGACTTGTAGATGACGATGCCGAGGATGGTGCGATACAAAATGATGGCGATGAGACACATCAACACCACAACAATCTGCACACAGGAAGGTCAACACAACACGTAAACACAACCTGTGAACGCATGTCGTTTCATGTCCGTTACAAACCCTCCTGCTTTCACACCTGAGGGTCAGAGGTCAGGAGACTCACCATGACAATGATGACTAAGCAGCCGCTCAATGTTCTGTTGAAACGTTTGTTTTCAGGAAAATAAGGTTCCTCTGCGCCCGTCACCGGGTTCCTCGTGGTCATCGGTGCCATGGCGGCGAACTCTGGACGAGGTCGCTCCTGAAAAAGAAAGTGACAACAATCATTTACTGTTAACCTGAAATGACTCTACGACCCCACCCCAATATTTCCTGGAAATACAGTCGACTCTGGATAAGTGCAGTAATGTCTCGTACTGATATTAACATTTGCAGAGACATGAAGTTTTAGGAATCAGATTTACGTCATCTGACAAAGAGCAGTTTGAACGTGAATCCGCTCTATAGTGTTGGTGTCAGTCATGTCGATTTCTGCAACCTGAGGACGTCGCTTGTCATCCTCAGAATCTGTTCGACGGTTTGTTAACTTCCTGTTGTAAAACTTTCACCTCGATTTCCTCGAAGTCGGAGCAGTTCCAGCGATGAGACAGAACCGAACAGTTTCTTTTCCAGTACTCCAGGAACGTGACGGACCACAGAGACATGAAGACACTGAGAAACACCGTCCCTCCGTTATCAAACAGGATACCTGCCTGAAGACAGACAGAGAGAGAGATAGGTGGACAGAGAGTTGGAGACAGAGAGAAAGGTGGACACAGAGAGACAGGTGGACTGAGGACAGACAGGTGGACACAGAGAGACAGGTGGACTGAGGACAGACAGGTGGACACAGAGAGACAGGTGGACTGAGGACAGACAGGTGAACACAGAGAGACAGGTGGACTGAGGACAGACAGGTGGACACAGAGAGACAGGTGGACTGAGGACAGACAGGTGAACACAGAGAGACAGGTGGACTGAGGACAGACAGTTGAACACAGAGAGACAGGTGGACTGAGGACAGACAGGTGGACACAGAGAGACAGGTGGACTGAGGACAGACAGGTGAACACAGAGAGACAGGTGGACTGAGGACAGACAGGTGAACACAGAGAGACAGGTGGACTGAGGACAGACAGGTGGACACAGAGAGACAGGTGGACTGAGGACAGACAGGTGAACACAGAGAGACAGGTGGACTGAGGACAGACAGGTGGACACAGAGAGACAGGTACCTTGTAGGTGACACAGATGCTGGAGTAGTTCCAGAAGGAGCAGATGTCACAAGTCGGACACATGACGAAGCCGTCTCCACTGTCACACACCTCCTTCCTGCAAACACACACACACACATATAGTTTTACCAGGTGTGTAACTATAGATAAGATAAAGCTGAGGGACGTCATTGGACATATGACCCCGTCACTTAAGGTGATGATGTCACATGTCATGATGTCATGTGTGATGATGTTCTAACTTACGCTGGAACATCAGTGACCATGAGCCAAATCCCAACCATGAAGATCAGGGTCCCCAGAAGAGATGCCGGTAACAGCCAAGCAGTGTAGAAACCTACAGACACAGTTACCATGGAAACCTACAGTCAGACACAGTTACCATAGTTGCTATAGAAACCACCATGTTTATATCAGACGTTAGAAACAGTTACTATGGAAACAATGCTTTGTCAGTGGTGTTGCTGTAGTTACCGAGCCAGGCAAAGTAGAGTGCGATCTTCTCTCCGAAGTACTCCCTGATGTGGTCCAGAGGCTGGTAGCTCCTCCAGCAGGACCACCGGGCCCAGTGCGAGTACAGAATCTGTCTGAGGCTGTAAGACTGGGGAGGCACCGGGGGGGTCGGCAGCTGAAAACCACCCTGCAAACAGAAACTTGAATCAAAAGCCTGGATGTGGTCATTTAGTGCAGGGAGTGAATTGAGGCCGGTTGTAAACGCACCTCGTGCAGCGGATACGCAGCCGTGAAGACCTTCTCGCTCAGCAGACGGTCGATTCCCACCTGCCCCTTGTTCACAGAACCGTACGGAGTCCGGGCCAGAATCTCATAGAGCTGAAAGAACGTGACTCAGTTAGTCCAGAGACTCCAGATGCAGTCCTGATCCAGATCCACTAACATGTGACCTCCTGCTCGAGACTTTAAATAAAATGACTTGATGACAGTGTCTCAATCGCCCCCTGGTGTTTGGCTGCAGTATAGGTGATAAACTCCTCCATGTAAGAAGATGGGACATGGTTCTATAAAAACAAGACGTTCAATCATTTTGGTCAAATGAACTCTTATGTTATGTTGAAGCAGCTCGAAGTTTGTTGACAAACACCGACTGACGGGACAGATGGATGTGAGCAGAGTGAACAGTGTGTGTGTGTGTGTGTGTGTGTTTGTGTGTGTGAGTGAGTGTGTGTGTGTGTGTTTGTGTGTGTGAGTGAGTGTGTGTGTGTGTGTGTGTGTGTGTGTGTGTGTGTGTGTGTGTGTGTGTGTGTGTGTGTGTGTGTGTGTGTGTGTGCGTGTGTGTGTGTTTGCAGTAGGTGTGGCCGCCTGCAGCATCCGTCTGTCTGTTGACTGAAACATCCTGGATTCTGAGGACGTCTTTAAGAACCAATCAGCTGCCTGGAACAGGCCGACGCGTCCCCCAGTCTATGAACTCTGTTCAGACCAGGATCAGGATGAGATGATGTCGTCAGAATCAGAACAGATGTGCTCAGGTTCTTTATTTCTTCATGTGACTGTGTCATTTATACAAACTGACGGAAGAAACAAATCCATTTATTTCATTATTGAATTATCTGATTCAATCTGCTGGTTTTGGCGCCAACATAGAAATAAAGAAATAGTTTTTGGTCCGTTCTTTCTTTTCCTGTTCCCGGTGAAATGACCTCAAGGAAACAGAAGATGACTCAGCATGTTTTGGAACATGTTTGTTTGGTTTCAATGTTTTTTTGCCTCTCGACTGTTTGAAAAGTTCATTTGACAAACAAAGAATCTCTGAGTCACAATGTTTTAAACTACCTGAACTCCTCCAGGGTCAGAACATGATTTGCATGTTCGTGGAGCACACGTCGATGTATGTTCATCATCGTGTAGCGTGAAACAAGAAGAGCTTTGTGTTTGATGAGCAGAGCCTGGAGCTGCAGATGAGCTGAGGTGGATGGTGTCAAGTGAGTTTAGGAGATATATTTTATGACCTAGTTTGTACTGTGATCACATATTCCTAATGAAGTTTGTATAATAAACCGACTGACATGCACATGGACCTCGGGGCCACACAGATGCTGGTCACATGCCTGGTTTTTGACAGGTTGCGTTGCGTGTACATGTAGTTTACTGAAGGTTCCTGAACTCACCACCTGGTGTCTCTGAGTCGTCTTGAAAAATGTCTCTTGGTCGTCGCTTCCCAGAAACCTGGAAAAACAAGATTTAATAAAGTCTCCAGTGACTTTCACTTCTCCTCTGACACTCACATGACAACGTCTCACAGAACTAAACTTAACACTACGTTAGTTTGGATTCCATTTATATTTCATCTTTCATTTATATTAGTTTACTTATTCTGAATTTACAGGTGTGTATATTATAATCTTTGCTGCTGTAACACAGAAACATTCGCCATTGTGGGACTAATTAAAGATTATCTTAACTTATCTTAACTCTTCAACTTCCATTACAACTTCTTTCAGTAGCTGTGTAACCTATATTTTTCATTTCATTAACATTAGAGACACTTTTTCTTGTGTATACAATCACTCAACATTTTACAACTTAAGTGTCTGTAGTTAATTCAAACGGCTTTGGAGTCAAACAAGTTCTAATTTCCCAAAGAAGTTGTGTCTGGATAAACTGAATGTCTGTGTGTTGACCTCTGCAGCTTGTTGGTCCTGAACTGACAGGTGTAGTAGCACAGTGGGGGGTTGGGGACATCCTGGGACAGAATGTTGGGGAGGGACAACCAGGACAGAAGCTGCTCAGACCAGGAAATATTTGGAGAGTTGACCACCTGCAGGAGAAAACAGGTGAGGACACCGATTTGTGTTTGAACAGCGGAGGAGGACGAGGTGTTATACCTGCAGAGGGACTCTCAGACTGATCTCCTCGGCGTAATAACAGAGGACGCTCCATGGAGCGCTGAGGAGGACGAAACGAATCCTCCTCTTCGTCTGAAGGACTGTTTTCTGCAGAGAGAAACAGAAACTAATTCAATCATCTCTGTCCAACAGAAGGTTTTCTAGATTAGTTGATGACTCTTCATTCTCCTCTGTGGAGTCCCACAAGGTTCAATACTGGGTCCAGTCCCTTTCTCTGTTTCTGTGGGTCTCAAACACTAAAATACTCTGTTTCTTATCAAGCTTACACAAAACCTCACATCACTACCACCATGAGAACTGATGTTGAGGTTTTACATTTCTTTAACAGTTTGACTGTTTGTTATTTGACTGAGTTGAAGCCGGATCCTTACATTTCAAAATAGACTTCCATGTTTGCCGCCATTGTTTTCTGCAAAGAATCTTGGATCATTTCCCCTGAAAGGAATCAACTAACTGGACCCTTCAACATACGGATGCAAGTGGTAGCTGACGGATAAACTTAGCAATATGTCGCATCATACATATTTATATATAGATATATAGATATATGTATACATATGTATATATATATGTTTTCATTTGTCTACGAAGGTAAATGCTCAGATTACTTCCTGGAGGGGTTTGTTTTAATCACCTGTTCCTGCAGCAGCCCACAGAGTTTCAGTTTGCTCAGAAACTCCTCCCTCCACTTCAGGTGGGCGGGAATAACACCTGCACTCTCCTCATTCTGTGAGCCTCGAGGCTCCTCCCACACCAAGACGAAATCTGTCCAATAGGAGCAGAGCAGTCAAACCCTCACTGATGTCATCGTTGGTGAAGTGAACCACCATCACTGCCTCTTCGACTCTTTCCTGCTCCTGCTCCGTGAATCGTTCCTGTTCCATGTTTGTTCACTCACCGACTCGAGTCGATCCATCGCTGAACACATTCCGGTCTGGAGGCTGAACAGGTGCTCTCTGGGAAATAAAAACTGAATCAGCACAGGTAGAAGTTTTACAAGTTAAAACCATTTGTTGTTGTAAGTAATGTTCAGGAAACCTTCGATATTAATGAAGTGAACCGGTGCAACAGACACTGGACGGACAAAGGTTCAGAGACACAGCGTCAACTGACGAAACTCAACCTTTCTCTCTGGGACACGTGTCAACAACAGGATGTTTCCATTAGTTTACAGATTGGACTTCCTGCTGCTCATGTCTCCGCCCATGTTAATGACACCGATGACAAACATCTACTGTTCTTCATCCGCTAAGTGTGATGTCATCACACACTTCCTGTTTCCTGTTTCCTGCTGCAGTGACTTTCATTAGACTGTTGCTGAACTCAACTCTAATGATGCTATGCTAATCTGTTACCATGGTGATACTGCTGTAGCTCTCCTGCTTGGTTTCCATGTCGATCAGTGTGGTGCTGTCCCCCTCCATCTGATCCCCCCTCCTCCTCATCCTCCTACTGCAGATCTACACACACACACACACACACAGACACATATACACATATACACACACACACACACACACAAAAACACACACGCACACACACACACACACACACACACACACACACACACACACACACACAGACACACACAGACACATATACACACACACACACACACACACACACACAGACACATATACACACACACAAAAACACACACACACACACAAACATATACATACACACACAGACACATACACACACACAAACACACACACACACACACACACACAAACATATACATACACACACATACACACACACACACATACACACATATACACACACACACACAAACACACACACATAAAGTGATTGTTGTTTTACATGTAAATGACTTGATATTGAAGTTTTGTATTTTGTATCTGAATTTAAAGACATATTTTACTTTCCTTCGATTCATTTATATATAATAAATATAATAAATATAATACACATAATAAATATAATAAATATAATACACATAATAAATATAATAAATATAATACACATAATAAATATAATAAATATAATAAATATAATACACATAATAAATATAATAAATATAATACACATAATAAATATAATACACATAATAAATATAATACATATAATAAATATAATACACATAATAAATATAATACATATAATAAATATAATACACATAATAAATATAATACACATAATAAATATAATACATATAATAAATATAATACACATAATAAATATAATACACATAATAAATAATAAACCACAGGCTGAAGTTGAGAAAACTCAAAGTAGAGAAAACTAAACCTGGTTCTAGTGATTGAGTAAATCAGCTGATCATAATAGATAATTGATCAGGTTCCTACCTGTGTGAAGACTGACGGAGCTCAGGTGAGGTTCAGGATCACAGCTACACTCAGTGTGTGTGTGTGTGTGTGTGTGTGTGTGTGTGAGGGGGCCAGGACACTGTTGTAAGCTCCGCCCCAGGGCGTGTCCTCTTCCATCAAAACAAACATAAATTCATTAAATCAAGTGTGTCTGTGTGTACAGATCTTTTATTTTGAAAGTAGGCAGACTAAAGATCTTTTATTTTGAAAGTAGGCAGACTAAAGATCTTTTATTTTGAAAGAAAGCAGACTACAGATCTTTTATTTTGAAAGAAAGCAGACTACATATATTTTATTTTGAAAGAAAGCAGACTACAGATCTTTTATTTTGAAAGAAAGCAGACTACAGATTTTTTTTGAAGGGCAGCAGAGAACAAAACTTTAATTTGAAGGGCAGCAGATGACATAACTTTTACTTTGAAGGTTAGCAGACACAGATCTATTATTTTGAAAGGAAGCAGACTGCAGAACTTTTACTTTGAAGGGGAGTTGACAACAGATATTTTATTTTGAAGGGCAGCAGACAACACATACAAGCAGATGTTGTGAATCATTTTGTCTTTAATGCCCCCCCCCCCCCCCCCCCCGAAGGACAGAGACAGAGTCTACAACAAGAGTTTAATCTACATCAGATCTACAGTCGACTACTGTACACACACGTTACTACACAACGCTGACCCCTGAAGCGCACACACACACACACACACACACACACACACACACACACACACGACACTGTGTCAGGCCCTTGACCTTTGACCTCAGTCTGAGATCTGGAGTCGATGCTGCTCTGCGTCTGTGTTATTCTGCAATTCCACCGACAGACACTAGTTGGCAGATACTCATGAGTAATTAGACCAATCAGAGGTCTGCGTCGTTCAACATGTGACCTCTGACCTCACAACGCAAAACACACACATCTTTGGCAGGAAGCAGCAGCTTCTTCTACTGAACAAAACACACACACACACACACACACACACACACACACACACACACACACACACACACACACCTCATCTGAATAATCAGTTTGTGTCAGTGGGAGAAATTCAGATGAACTGGCTGAGAGCTCCACCTGCTGTCACAGTCAGGTACCTGCACTGAACAACAACACTGAAGGATTGTGGGTAATGAAGTCTACTTTAAACTTTGTTTTTTACAGGTTCTGCTGTTTCCTGTCGAGGTTCAGATCACGTGACAGACGGGGTCACATGATTTGTCTGTTTTAAAAAACAAAACTTCAGATAATGAAATAAAACAAATATCTTTGACTCCCAGCCTCACACGTGTCAAATTACGTTTCACTGTTGTTGTGAAGAAGTTGTGACTCAGGTCGACCTGAACGCCTCACGCCTGAACGCTCCCTCTGACATCACGTGGTCAAAACTGAGGTTACACTGTAAAAAATAACCCTGACTTGATTTGACTTTCATGGTTCAGGTCACAGCTGATTTCTCCTTGGTTTTTTTTTTTAAGGCGTTTTCTTACATTTTTAAGGCAACTTTCCAAATTCACGTCCTGTTGTAACATTTTAAGGCCATTTCCTGTTCCTCGCTGTTGTTGGCACGAACACAGTAATAGCTGGTTACCATGACAACACTAGTATACAAGACATTCATACATCACTTAGACTGAAGACTGAAATACTTCGACCTGTTAACGATCTCAGTGGAACTCAAGGCAGAAATCAACATGACAAATGTTCGACCCTCAAACCTTCAGTCGACCACAAAACATTCATTCATTTTAAGATCCAGGTATAAATTTAGCAGTACCTGTATAAAGTGTACCGTAAAATATTATTTTTATATTTCAACCCTTTAATATATAGAGGAAACACTATGTGTATTCAAAAAAGATGAAACTCAATGAAAATCTCAAATTTGGAGCTGAAACGATTTCTTACGAAAAAACGGAGGAAGTGATTTTTAGTGTTTAGTAGTTTTTGATGTCGTCAGATGATTGTGTGAGTAACAGACACGTTCAGACTGAGACACGTCTTCGTAACATCCACACAACGCGTTAGCGTCTGTAGCTCAACATGCTAATGCACATGTTTACGTGTTTCCTGGTTGTAACCTCCGCTGCTCGACCTGTGACGTGTTAACGACCTTCGACTCGTGTTCACGATGTAAAGTTGTGTCACATTCAGGTGGTTCTGTTGTTAGAACACTGTTCTATTGTTGGCAACGTAAACACGGACACTAATTAACATGACTGTCTAGAGACGCCAACTAGTACGCAAGCTAGCAGGTGGCTAACAAAGTAAAGGAAAAACAATTGAAAGATGAGACTGATCAATTTCAACATTTTCTTCAGAAGTTATAAAAATAGTTTGATATTTTAAGAATTAAATTTTATATTATAACTGAGAACCCGTCACATGACTCTGAACCACAAGGCACATGGCGTCCAGCCGAGAGGCTGGCGTCTGTTATTTACTCCGGTTTCACTTTGGCTGTTTTACGTCTCTGTCTCACACCTGTCTCACACCTGTCTCTCATCTGTCTCACACCTGTCTCACACATGTCTCTCATCTGTCTCTCATCTGTCTCTCATCTGTCTCACACCTGTCTCTCATCTGTCTCACACCTGTCTCACACCTGTCTCTCATCTGTCTCTCATCTGTCTCTCATCTGTCTCACACCTGTCTCTCATCTGTCTCACACCTGTCTCTCATCTGTCTCTCATCTGTCTCACACCTGTCTCTCACCTGTCTCTCATCTGTCTCACACCTGTCTCCGTCTGAATCATGTTTCTGTTACTGTCCATTCACCTGAGGTTTTTCATTTTTACACCTTAAAGTTTAAAATCAAGTTTGTGAGACACGAGGTCGGGGATCGCTGAGTCGTGATGTAACAGTGATGTCATCGGAGAGGGACAGAGAGAATCACAAAGACCTTTCACACGACAACACTCTCACTCACACACAAACCAAAGCCCATTAATAACAATAACAATAATAATAATAATGGTGATGAAGCAGAAACATCGTCCACCTTCAGCTTCATCATCTTCATCAGTCCTCCGTGTCTCTTAATGTGAAGTCTTTTGTCTTCCAGACAGGAAGTCAGCCCGATCTAATAAACAGTTTTCTAATATTGTATGAAACTGAAGTTAACACCTCCTACTGATCACCTGATCACCTGCTGATCAATACCCCCCCCTTCAGTCTACCAGACCTCACAGCGCGTCCCGGGGTTCATGGGCGTCCCGGTGGGACAGCTGAAGTGGTGGCTGAAGTCCGGGGAGTTGGCGAGCGTCCCGATGACTCTGTATCTGGGGGGGCTGTGGGTGTCGGTCACCAGGCCCTCGTGAGCGCTCTCTGGTGTCCGAACTGAGCACCACACCTGAAAAATACACCAGAGACTTAGAACCTTCACTTTGGTAACGAGGCGACGTGAACTGAGCTCACTTCAATCATGATGCTTTCTTTGACCTCGTCCAGACAAAAGATTAAAAACATGAGAATTCAACACAAACGCTGGCGACGTCACAGGAAGCTGAACTGCATCATGGTCCCCTTGCTGGCGTCGCATTGATTTTAGAAAAGCTCAAGTTTTCATTCGGCAGCACAGACACCGGCCAATCAGCTCACACGGATATAAATCCAGGTCATCAAGACTTTACTGACTCATCAGCGTTTAGTTTCATGTGCATCTTGGGCTCGGTGAGAAAACATCGATAGAACAGGTTGATGCACACGGCACCGAGTGGAGGAGGAGGAGGAGGAGGAGGAGGAGCAGCAGCACAGGTGCTAATGTTTGGGTCCTGCAGAGAGGACGACTCTGCATCATCATGTTTTCAGAAGGTTTCCACCACTGAATGATTCTAACACCGCTGCTCCAGGACAGACGCTCATTAAAAGTCTGGTCGGTCTGTGTCCTCCTCTGACCTGCGCTCACTTTAACAGGAAACACCAGCACTGATCACAAGTTATCTGGACACGTTCAGGACTGACGTTTACTTTATGTTTGTTTCTCTAGAGTTTATGAGACACGTTTAAACCTGCTACACAACACGAGACAGGAAGCGGTCAGGACTCAGGGTTAAAGATCCGGAACGATCTGGAGTCAAGATTAGTTATGAAGATCAGTTCTACGTGTGATGATCAGAAACCATCAGGAGCAGAGTCACTTGTTGACCAGCTGAGTGATGCACCTCAGTGGAGCTGACTTAAGGTAAGATGGTAGACAAGAGAATAAAGTAGAAGACAATAGAAAGGTTGAGTATGTGCATTATAGAAAGCTTTTCACTGGAGTGGTTTGTAAAGTGCAGTGGCGCAGGATGATTGTACGAGCAAGTCCAAATCTTTTAGTGCAGAAGATTCTACATGAACACAAATGTGCAAAAAAGATCATTTCTGGTTATTTGATTTATATCGTGATGTAAATTTATAAGAAAAAAATGATCGCGATAAGATGTTTTGACATAATCATGTGATTTTTTTTTTACCTGCGCAAACCCCACAAAGAAGAGCTGGTCATTGGTCAGGTTGACGGCAGGAAGTCTCTTTTCTTCTCCGTTTCTCTGGACCCACGACCGATAGGCCTGAAAAACATGTAGTGGAAAACATGAAGTGACGTTGTGTTTCACAGTTCCGGTGTTTTGTTCGACTTGTTGTTACGAACATGGTACGCAGCCTTCAGGCCTCCGTTGTCAGCGATGTTTTCTCCCAGCGTCTGTTTTCCATTGACGTGTTCTCCGTTGACGGTGTAGCGACTGTACTGATCCACCATGCACTCTGTTCTTTGACGAAACGCCTCCACTGACGAGTTCTGCCACCACGGCCTCAAGTTTCCTTCTTTATTGTACTCGCGACCTGAAGCACAGATGGACGAGTCCACATCTTAATGAAACTGAGAAGATGCCACTGTCACATCACGTTCTCTCATTCTGATCCTGAACATCATCCACACGTCTTCACTCCGTCCAGACTGAACCTGTGACAGGAAGTAGACTGGAGCAAAGATCAAGACTCACCCTGATCATCGAATGCGTGAGTGAGCTCGTGACCCATCACCACCCCGATTCCACCAAAGTTCAGCGCCCTGAAAACACAACGTTTATACATGAGGTGAAGAAGTTACTGCAAAGACCTGAAGAGTACCAGAGGGGGTCGTCATAGAGCCCCCTACAGGCTCCAGTGTTCATTACAGCCCCAATCTAAACATGCAGCAACTTAAAGGGACAGTTCACTGAAAAATTAAAAGTCCCTCATTATCTCCTCAGCACAATGAGTGTGTGTGTGTGTGTGTGTGTCTGTGTGTGTGTACTGAAGTACCTGGAGACAGATTTCTTTATATGTAAAATAATCTCATTTAAAAAGTTGAAGTTAAAGGTGAAATACAGAGGTGAACAGACTTGGGGTGGTCGTGGGCGTAGAAAGGAGCCTGCAGGATCCCGGCAGGGAAGACGATGCCGTTCTTAGTGGACATGTAGTAGGCGTTAACTGTGGGGGGAGTCATACTCCACCTGTGGGAGGAAACGAGAGGAGCAGTTTATTTAAAGTTCATTCAACGGAACAGAGGTCATGTTCCCAAAAAATATAATTGAATCTCAGTCAGTAAATGATGACTTTGTTTCAGACTCTTCAGTCTGAAGCTGAACGTGTGAACGGTTCCTCAGACCAGAAGAGGTGTTCTGGGTCTGGATCAACCTGAACCTGGTTCTGTTGGTTCAGTGACTTTTGAACCAATCACAGGAAGTAGAGACACATTAAACCACAGAAGAAAAAGAAGAAGAAGAAGAGGAAGATGGGGCCATTTAGTGAATACGACTTCTGATTATTGGTGTATTTGTGTCACTATTACTGGTCTTTGTTGGGAGTCTTCCTCAGCTGGTCGGCCATCACACGCGCTGAGAAGTTGTTGAAGTTCAACATGTTCTGGAAGAAGCTGTCGTCTGACACATCGTACTGAAACACAACAGAGCTGTTATAAGACGTGTGTGTGCTGGTGTTTAACAGCAGGAGGCAGCAGAGCACCACCTCCTGTCTGCAGGTGAATATTAAACCAGATACAACCAGTTAGGACTCACTCCGTCATAAACGTCGTCCAGCTCTTTGGGGTCCAGGATGAATTCTGGGAATCCAATCATATCGTAAATCGCATCTGCCTGACAAGGGAGCGAGAGACACAGTTGGAACAAGACTGGTCATTATCTTTAATCCACCTGTCCTCTCCCTGTCCTCTCCCTGTCCTCTGTCCTCTCCCTGTCCTCTGTCCTCTCCCTGTTCTTCATGTACCTTTTCTTTTGCAGCCTGTCTGGTCTGACCGTCCATCCAGCTCAGTCGGTCCAGAGCGTCTTTGAACGCTGATCGGATCTCGTTGATCATCTCCTCAGCCTGAGACAGACAGATTGAGAGTCAGACAGATTGAGAGTCAGACAGATTGACAGACAGACAGGTGAACACACCTGTATCTGGTCCCTGTGGTAATAACCAGACTACAGTCATTATTTCTGCAGGTGTAAATCTGCCAGTGACTCACGATCTCTTTGCTGTGTTTGTCGAACGTCGCCTTAACAAAGAGGGCTCCCAATGCGAATCCCAGATTGTCGTCAGTGTATCCAATACAGGTCTGCCAGCGAGGGGTGCAGGACTACGACAAGCGTCACAGGGTAGAACCAGTTAAACCCGTTACAGTCACTTAGAACCAGTTAAACCAGTTACAGTCACTTAGAACCAGTTAAACCCGTTACAGTCACTTAGAACCAGTTAAACCCGTTACAGTCACTTAGAACCAGTTAAACCAGTTACAGTCACTTAGAACAAGCTGTTCCTTGTCTCATTGATTAGTTTCCTCAGCAGTACCACCAGGTGGCAGTAGTATCTACCTTCTTGGTTCCATAGAGACTCTCCAGCAGTTTGTCCTGAGCGTCCTCGAAGCGCTGATCCAGACTGGCCACACTCTTCTGAACCAGGTTCCACATCATGTAATTATTCAACACGCTGAGGAGACAGACATCTTACTTTAGCCTGTTAGCATGCTAACATCTGTGATTCACAGTGAACACAGCTAAGGCTGATGGGAGTTTCTTTAGCTCTGCCTTTCTTTGCTCACAAACATTGGACAAATAAGAAATTGACCTGATGGTGGCGCTGGGTGGACAATATGAAAACACCATCCAGCTAGCTTGTTTTGCATGTTTAGTGGCTTGTGAACCACAGTCTGTAAAAAAGGTGGACGACATGACAGCTCCCAAAAGTGAAGCCAACGTGTTTTTGTCTGGCTGCAGTGTAATCAACCCTCCTCCTCCATGTTAGCAGACGGGACATGGACCCAACTAAAGAATCAAAGTAGACGTTAAATAAATGTTTGTAAAGATGTTTCTGTCGTTTCAGCTCGTTCTCTTCTCTGATGTTCCTCCATGTTTCTGATCAGTTAGTGACGACAGAAAAACAGACGTCATGATTGACAGCTGACACTGACCTCGATACCACAGCTCCACCCCAAGATCACTACTGCACAGACTCTGACTGTAAATGACGTCATCACCACAAGATGGCAGCGTTTGTATCTGAGATATTTTAGCTTCATTTCTGGAGGAAGTGGAGACGAGTCGTCGTCTTTATTTCCAGTCGGGAGCTGATGCAGGTTTTTTAATATAATATATATATATATATATAATGTGTGTCTATATGACAGAGTGTGTACAGTGCTGGACTCTGACCTGCGGTCAGTCTTGTTGATGAGCTCGGACACCTGCTGGATGAACTCTCTGGTGTTCAGGACGACAGGTTCAGTGTCGTTCAGCTCCAGAGGAGACAGAGCGGAGGAGAGAAAGTCCAACCAATCCACTGCCGGCGCCAGGAGCTGAGAGACAACACAACAACACAGAGTCAGTCTCATCGAAATACTGCAATACCCATCAGCCTCAGCTGCTGTGGAGAAAGAACCAATCAGCTTAGAGTTCAGAGAGCAGAGCCTGAATGACTCAAACCCATCACCGTAGTAACAGGATGATCCAGAACCGATCGTAGAAATAAAACATTTGAAGCTTTGTGATTGGTTGTGAAATGCACCATGGGATTGATTAAACCATGTGACTGCACCACCCGGGGGGGGGGGGACACACGCTGAGATGAAAAACAAACCTTGGGTTAGCAGTCTGGACTAATGTAAAAAACATGGCGGCCTCCGTAGAGAGGGTTCCCTCGATGTAAATATAAAGTATTTAAATATAAAGTATTTTCTGGGGTAAAGAAAACTACAGTTCAAACAATTTCGATGAATCGAACTAGTGAACACATCATGAGGATTATTAAATAAATCCACCTGAATCTTCACACTGGAGCTTTAAATTAATATAAGTATAATAAAACATCCTCATTCATGAACCCTGTCTTCAGCTAGAGGGCGCTGTGAGCCGCTGGTTCTTTGTTTTGTTTACAGTCGCTCTACTGTAAAACGAGACAAGAGAAGAAGAAGGTGAGGACGTGTCTCTGCGACTCCTCCATGTTTATATAACGTCCTGTTATCTAACCTCGCTCTCAGAGAGCCCATAGCAACAGCTCATAGCAACAGTTACCATGGCGACCACAGAAGCATCTGCAGCCCTGAAGGACAGAGATGGATACAGTGCACTCTGTCCGTCCCACATCTGAGACACAGAGACAGACAGAGACACAGAGACAGGCTGAGACACAGAGACACACAGAGATGGACAGAGACACAGAGACAGTCTGAGATGGAAAGAGACACAGACAGACAGACAGAGACACAGACAGACAGACAGAGACACAGACAGACAGACAGAGACAGACAGAGACACAGACAGACAGACAGAGACATAGACAGACAGAGACACAGACAGACAGAGACACAGACAGACAGAGACACAGACAGACAGAGACACAGACAGACAGACAGAGACATAGACAGACAGAGACACAGACAGACAGAGACACAGACAGACAGAGACGAGGACACCCCCACACAGCGTCTCAGTGGATCCTCACAGGTGCCTGCCACCTCACCTGTAGTTCTGCGATGGTCACCTTGTGGTACATCTTCTCATCGTCTCGTTTCTGGTCCTGAGGGACGGTGATGTTGGCGAGCGCTGTCTCAAACTCCAGAATCTGCTGCATCTGAATGTGGGTGGAGCTCCTCTCGCCACCCAGCAGTATCCCCAGCTCCACCATGTACTCCAGGTACGCCACCAGCACCTGGCAACAGCAGGGGGCGCCACAGCAAAGACACAATTTAACACATTACTTATAAAGTGTAACAATCTAAATAAACATCTTGAGAATTCTTACCTTCTCATTGGCCGTCTTGTTGAGGTAATAATCCCTGGATGGCAGGAAGAGTCCTGATTGGTCGACCTGCAGAGGAGATCAACATCTGATCTTTAGCCTGTGGTTTCGCTGCGTCAGAAACTTTTAATCAACGAATACTTTGACTTTTAGTTTGGTCCATGTCATGTCTGCTAACATGGAGGAGGACGAGTTGTCTGAAGGTCCAGTTCGTCAGTTACAGTCTGTCACCTGATTCTGCTACGGAGTCGGGGGTGGGGCATCAGGGCGGGGCTTACTTGTATGACGTTGCTGTTGGAGTTCTTGGGATCGGCGCCGACTCCAACGCTGAAAAAAGGCAGAGCTCTGTATGGACCAGAAACCACCTTAAGAACCTCCATGAAGTTCTCCTTCTCCCAGGGACCCGTCATGTTCCAGCCGCCGATCTGAGGAGAGAGTTCCCACATGATGATGTCACAGTTCTCAGAGCGTCCACACCAGTTTGAGCAGAACGAAGTTAGAACCACATCTTAATCCATCAGTTGCTCATGAGTCCGTAAACTTCATGAAGCTTCAAAACTAGATTTGAACTCAGTGAGTGACGCAGTTGCCACGGCGATGAGGCGTGGAAGTGGTTACCTTGGCGATTAGGTCTATGAGAGGCTGAGCTCCCAGCTCCTCGATCCTCTGGGTGTTGAGACACGACAAGTAGTAGGACTGAGTCTTCCTCTCCGCCTCGCTGCTGCCGTTAAACGTCCCGTTCTCTGAGGACACAACCAGTCACACGTCAGGACAGGTGGAGGACAGGAGAACGACAGGTGGAGGACAGGTAATGGACAGTTGGAGGACAGTTGGAGGACAAGTGAAGGAAAGGTGGAGGACAAGTGAAGGAAAGGTGAAGGACAGGCAGAGAACAGATGAAGGACAGGGGGTGTCCCCGCCCATCAGTCTCCACCCGCCTGTCTTACCCAGCAGGTGTTTGAGCAGCGCCTTGTTCTGCTCTGAGATGCTGTTGAAGGTCGACCAGCGCGACCGTCCGTCCGGCAGCGGGTTCTTCCTCATCCAACCTCCGCAGGAGAACTGGTAGAAGTCTTGACAGGGGTCGACGCCACGGTCCATCGCCTCCACCATCTGACTGGCTACTGTGACGCACACCTCCGACAGGCAGAGGCCACGCCCACTGTCTGCACAGCATCATGGGAGAGAAAGATGGATACATCACACACACTGATGTCTCGACCAATGAGCCGTCAGCGAGGAGGCAGAGAAGCAAAGGAAGTAAAAGGAAAAGAGACAAAGGGAAGGAAGGGATGGGCTGAGAGGGAGAGGAGGGTAAGGAAGTGAAAGTAGAGGAGGAGGAAAGGAGGAGGCTGACAAGGAAGGAGAGAGGTGGAGAAGGTTAAACTGTGGGAGGAAGGGAAGGCAAGACATGTTGGGAGGAGAGGAGGATGAGAGGACGTATAGAGGAGGAGAGGAGGAGGTAAAGGAAGATGAGAGGATGTGTAGAGGAGGAGAAGTGGTACCTGAGCTGAGTCCGAGGCCGAGCAGCAGCAAACACACGATCAGAGCGAGAAGAGCAGCCAATAAGAGTAGAGAGAGAAGAAGCTCCAACTGTGTCCTCCTGCTGAGGACGTCCACACCTGTCTTCCTGAAACCCACCTGAGAGACAGACAGACGGAGAGAGAGAGACAGAGTCTGAAGGAAGAGCAGGACACCTGTCCTCCTCAAAGCCTGAGGGTTTAGAGTGACAGCTTTATAAATCTGACAGGAAACTAATGAGCAGCATTAGCAAAACACACACACACACACACACACACACACACACACACACACACACACACACACACAGCTATATTGTGTTGGCCCTCCCTGTGGGCGGTCTGCTGCGTTCACTGACCTCCACTCTGTCAGGAGACGAGGCTGCATCAGCTGGAGCGTCCGACACGTCATCCTCGTCAAATGTAGCTCGCTTATAGCTAGACATCTGCAGGAGAGACAGACAGAGAGACAGTCAGAGAGACAGACAGAGAGAAAAACAGAGAGACAGACAGAGAGACAGACAGACAGAGAGACAGACAGAGAGACAGACAGACAGACAGACAGACAGACAGAGAGACAGACAGAGAGACAGACAGACAGACAGACAGAGAGACAGACAGAGAGACAGACAGACAGACAGACAGACAGACAGAGAGACAGACAGAGAGACAGACAGAGAGACAGACAGAGAGACAGACAGACAGAGAGACAGACAGAGAGACAGACAGTCAATAACATCCACACTAACAAGGATTCATGAGGAAACCATCAGGATCTAATCTGCAGCCTCAGTTTGATTCCTGAAATAAAAATCCCATCATTCATTCTCTGAACAGACGTGAGACAATCAGCCGTAACATTTTCACCGTCCGTTAGACAGAGCACAAAATGAGACTGTGACAGAAACCGAAAGTCTGTATGATATCAAGTGTGTTTGGAGAAACACATGTTTAATTGACGGTATCAAGAAGAACTAAACTACCCACAATCCTCAGGTGAAATAGCAACGTCTCTGATTGGTTGAGCTCACTGTTACCATGGAAATGTTTCCATCAAGTGTAAAAATCATGTCTGTCACAATCTAATTTACACATATAGTTCCACATATGGAATAATATAACATTATATAGCTGTTAACATTATACGACATGAACATACAACACAATGAATGAGTTTCCCTGAATCAGTCTCAGCGTGAGCAGATATTTAACTGTGATCAAATAAATCTCCACTTCCTGTGTTTACACTGGCCTCCTCTCTCTCTGCAGGTCAGTGGTGAAGATATAAACAGAGCAGCTCCACCCTGCAGAGAATCTCTCTCTCTCTCTCTCTCTCTCTCTCTCTGCTGCAGCATCGTCTCACCACCACAACGCCGCCTTCGCTGCTTTTGGTTGCCGTGGAGACCCCGGCGGTGCAGAGTTGCGCAGCCACTAAAGCTGCTGAAGCTGTTAGCATCAACACGATCTGTCCACCAGTTTATGGACTTTAAAGACAAGTCTGTTGTACAGATGTTTCCCTCAGTTCTAATGAAGGAACTCACATGATTCCATTATTCATATTTCATGTCAACACAGAAACGTGCCTCAACCTTTTAAAGAAAGTACGATCACTTTTCCTTAATGTCGAACAAGAGAGCGCCTCCGTGTGTTTATGAGTCACTGTAAAACATTGTGTCCATTCATGTGTGTCAAAAGATGAGGTCATACAACCTCATCTTTATTTTACCTGAAAATAATAAAACACTAAATAAATTATAGTTAATTGTACAAATTTCCCAACATGCAACTGTCATGAAGTGGCGGAGCTGAGGAGAGAGTCTTAGAGTAAAGTGTTTGATTCCTGAGTGTCGCTGTGGACAGGACTAGCTTAGATCTCTGTCCTTCTTCACAGTGAAGGTTAGTGTGTGAACCAGGTCTGAGATCAGTCTCAGTGACAGGAGGGTGGACTCGTCTTCCTGTCCGTCCTCTGAGTCTCTGTCCAACAGGAAACTGGAGGTTTCCAACTGTTTCCTTCCTCAACACCCTGGAACCTGTCTGTCCACCCGCCTGTCTCCCTGCTCTCTCTCCCTCGGCCTCAGCCACTGTCTCTCAGCCGCCTCTGTTCTATTTAATTGATGACGCACATAGACAGGGAGAGAGGGGCGACAGGGGTTGCTAGGAGATGAGAGAGTGTGTTATATCTCTCTGTAGAGGGTGATGTCACTGTGTGTGTGTGTGTGTGTGTGTGTGTGTGTGTGTGTGTGTGTGAAATTAGATAATGCGTGTGAATCATCTCCATTCAGCTCTAATGGAGTTCACTGCAGCTTATATAACATCTGCCTGTCCTTTGTCCCCTCACAGCCTCCGTACATTAAACACGGAGCTCAGACACAAACACTCAGTAAATCAGCTGTTTCTCCAAAACAGCACAACCAGCGGAGCTTTGCACAGAGACTGTGAACAGAAGGAAACAATGAGGTGGACTCACAGAGAACGTGTCTGTTCCCCCTGTTGAAGTGGACATAAAACACTGAAGACACAAAGTGGACAACTAGAGAGGACACTTGTTAAACTGATAAAACCAAAAAGCAGCCTTCACGTCACCTGATGAACTGTCTCCACTCAAAGACTCTGAGCAAAATGCATTTACAGTCAAAGAGCTGATATTTAATCTGTGATGTAACCTTCATCACCTCTATTCATCTTTATTCAATGGTATTAAACAGCTGAGTCCGACAGCATCATGTTTATTACGTGTTCAGCTTCATGTCTGTGACCAAACTTCATCTGTCATCATGTCTCACAGCTCCACAGACCAGAGGCAGCATCGACAGCATCGACAGCATCGACAGCATCGACCCGCCGATCTCACTTCTCTGGAAACAAACAAACATCAGTGTGTCTTAGACGGAGCTGGGTATCGAGGTCCCCCCCCCACACGCTCTTAACCAATCAGGAGTCAGTGTCAGCTGTCAATCATGACGTCTCCGCCTGTTTTTCTATCATCAATAACTAATTAAACCAAACTGATCAGAAACATGAACATCAGAGAGAGAAGAAGGAGTCATCTTTGACAAACATGTATTTAACGTCTACTTCGGTTCTTTAGTTTGGTCCATGTCCCATCTGCTAACATGGAGGAGGAGGGTTTATGATCTGTACTGCAGCCAGACACCAGGAGGTGATAGAGAAGCTTTGGCTTCACTTTGGGACTTGTCCTGTTGTCCATCTTTATTGGAAATCATGGGTATATGTGTGTGTATGTGTGTGTGTGTGTCACTGAGCGTGTGCAGACAAACCTCATGTTGTCTCATATCAACCTTTGTGTTAAACGTCAAACACACAGCGAGAGGAGACGAGCCAACATCAACACACATGATGTGAAGGTTCGTCTCACAGAGAGACAACAAGAGGACACACACACACAGGAGGACACACACACAGGAGGACACACACAGGAGGACACACACACAGGAGGACACACACAGGAGGACACACACACAGGAGGACACACACAGGAGAACAAACACAGGAGAACCTGCAGCCGAACTAGACAAAATAAAGTGTTCCTGACGTGTTCCTGACGTGTTCCTGGCGTGTTCTGCAGGTTCTCTATGTGACAAGACAAGTGTCTCAGTAGTAAAAAAAACAGAGTTCCCTGAACGTCTCGCTCCTCTCAGTCTATCAGGCTGCATCAGCTCTTTGTGCTGTTACCATGGAAACACACAACAGACGCTGGATCAGAACTGACACTGAAGAAAACATCGTCACCTTCATTGTTCGGAGACATAAACACAGACCTCGTCTGAGGAGTCCACCACGTGTCTGTCCGTCTCTCTGTCAACTAGAGGACACGATGTCCAGCACCTGCAGGTCATCACCACGGCAACTGT
>NC_091103.1:437500-440000 GCF_024713975.1 Paralichthys olivaceus
CTGTAGAAGCTGTAGAAGCTGTAGAAGCTGTGTTTGAAGATGTAGAAGATGTAGAAGCTGTGTTTGAAGCTGTAGAAGCTGTGTTTGAAGATGTAGAAGATGTAGAAGCTGTAGAAGCTGTAGAAGCGGTAGAAGCTGTGTTTGAAGATGTAGAAGCTGTAGAAGCTGTAGAAGCTGTAGAAGCTGTGTTTGATGATGTAGAAGCTGTAGAAGCTGTGTTTGATGATGTAGAAGCTGTAGAAGCTGTAGAAGCTGTAGAAGCTGTGTTTGATGATGTAGAAGCTGTAGAAGCTGTGTTTGATGATGTAGAAGCTGTAGAAGCTGTAGAAGCTGTAGAAGCTGTAGAAGCTGTGTTTGAAGCTGTAGAAGCTGTGTTTGAAGATGTAGAAGCTGTAGAAGCTGTGTTTGATGATGTAGAAGCTGTAGAAGCTGTAGAAGCTGTAGAAGCTGTGTTTGAAGCTGTAGAAGCTGTGTTTGAAGATGTAGAAGCTGTAGAAGCTGTAGAAGCTGTAGAAGCTGTGTTTGAAGATGTAGAAGATGTAGAAGCTGTAGAAGCGGTAGAAGCGGTAGAAGCTGTGTTTGAAGATGTAGAAGCTGTAGAAGCTGTAGAAGCTGTAGAAGCTGTGTTTGATGATGTAGAAGCTGTAGAAGCTGTGTTTGATGATGTAGAAGCTGTAGAAGCTGTAGAAGCTGTAGAAGCTGTGTTTGAAGCTGTAGAAGCTGTGTTTGAAGATGTAGAAGCTGTAGAAGCTGTAGAAGCTGTAGAAGCTGTAGAAGCTGTGTTTGAAGCTGTAGAAGCTGTAGAAGCTGTAGAAGCTGTAGAAGCTGTGTTTGATGATGTAGAAGCTGTAGAAGCTGTGTTTGATGATGTAGAAGCTGTAGAAGCTGTAGAAGCTGTAGAAGCTGTGTTTGAAGCTGTAGAAGCTGTGTTTGAAGATGTAGAAGCTGTAGAAGCTGTAGAAGCTGTGTTTGATGATGTAGAAGATGTAGAAGCTGTAGAAGCGGTAGAAGCTGTGTTTGAAGATGTAGAAGCTGTAGAAGCTGTAGAAGCTGTAGAAGCTGTGTTTGATGATGTAGAAGCTGTAGAAGCTGTGTTTGATGATGTAGAAGCTGTAGAAGCTGTAGAAGCTGTAGAAGCTGTGTTTGAAGCTGTAGAAGCTGTGTTTGAAGATGTAGAAGCTGTAGAAGCTGTAGAAGCTGTAGAAGCTGTGTTTGAAGATGTAGAAGATGTAGAAGCTGTAGAAGCGGTAGAAGCTGTGTTTGAAGATGTAGAAGCTGTAGAAGCTGTAGAAGCTGTAGAAGCTGTGTTTGATGATGTAGAAGCTGTAGAAGCTGTGTTTGATGATGTAGAAGCTGTAGAAGCTGTAGAAGCTGTAGAAGCTGTGTTTGAAGCTGTAGAAGCTGTGTTTGAAGATGTAGAAGCTGTAGAAGCTGTAGAAGCTGTAGAAGCTGTCGAAGCTGTAGAAGCTGTAGAAGCTGTAGAAGCTGTAGAAGTTGTAGAAGCTGTCGAAGCTGTAGAAGCTGTCGAAGATGTAGAAGCTGTCGAAGCTGTCGAAGTTGTAGAAGCTGTAGAAGCTGTCGAAGATGTAGAAGCTGTCGAAGATGTAGAAGCTGTCGAAGCTGTCGAAGTTGTAGAAGCTGTAGAAGCTGTCGAAGATGTAGAAGCTGTCGAAGCTGTAGAAGCTGTAGAAGCTGTGTTTGAAGATGTAGAAGTTGTAGAAGCTGTCGAAGCTGTAGAAGCTGTAGAAGCTGTGTTTGAAGATGTAGAAGTTGTAGAAGCTGTAGAAGCTGTAGAAGCTGTAGAAGCTGTAGAAGCGGTAGAAGCTGTGTTTGATGATGTAGAAGATGTAGAAGATGTAGAAGTTGTAGAAGATGTAGAAGCTGTAGAAGCTGTAGAAGCTGTAGAAGCTGTGTTTGAAGATGTAAAGATAACCTTGGTTAATGTTTATGCTGCGACTGCACAGAAAGAGTTTTTTAAACTGTTAAACTCGTGTGGAGGTGAAGAGCTCATGTTCCTGGGTGGTGACTTTAACTGCAGGAACCATGCAGAACCTCATGTGGCCTCCAGGAGGTGTCAGTGACACGTGGGTCCATACTAGAGACAGGTCTTTATCCATGGTCCGGCAGGAAAGACCAGAGGTGGCACAGTCATTCTCTGAGGGTCTACCCAAGGTTCCTGCAGAGGTCAGAGGTCAGAGGTCAGAGCTAGACGCACAACTCTCTGCTGAAGAACTACATACACACAACAGTTTTAACAAAGGACAGCTAGCTTTGAGCTGGAGGAGAGCAGTCCTCACCCTTCTCCCCAAAACAGGAGATCTTCAGGAGATGAAGAATTGGCAGCCAGTAGCTTTGCTTGGCACGGACGTGCATGGACACGAGGCTGAGAAAAGTGATGGAGCATAACATCATGTAGACCACCATGTGGCCGAGACCAGGGAGGTGGTGGTCGTCTTCAGGAGGAAGAGGAGGTTACACAGCCACTGTGCATTCTGGGAGA
>NC_091103.1:447500-472500 GCF_024713975.1 Paralichthys olivaceus
GTTTCTCTCTGTGTGTGTGTGTTTCTCTCTGTGTGTGTGTGTGTGTTTGTGTTTCTCTCTGTGTGTTTCTCTGTGTGTGTTTCTCCGTGTGTCTGTGTGTTTCTCTGTCTGTGTGTGTGTGTGTGTGTGTTTCTCTGTGTGTGTGTGTGTTTCTCTGTGTGTGTGTGTGTGTGTGTGTGTTTCTCTGTGTGTGTGCGTGTGTGTGTGGGACCTGTTTGTTGGAGAGCAGCGGGCTCCTGTGCAGCAACAGGCGGAGTTTGGAGTCTCTCTGAGCGGCGGAGCAGCAGCTGATGGAGGCGCTGAGAGAGAGGAAGAGGAGGAGGAGGCAGCGCGAGGAGGACACCATCTTCATCACCTGTCTGTCTGAGTCTGTCTCTCACTGTCTAACTGTCTGTCTCTCTGTCTCTGGCTGTCTCAGTCTGCGTGTCTCTGGATGTTCTGCCTCTGTCCCGTCAGAGCGGCTCTTATAAAGCCTGCTGACGTCACAGCTCAGCGTGTTGGAGGGTGACTGATGCTGATGCTGATGAAGATGATGATGATGATGATGATGATGATGATGATGATGATGATCTTCAGTGAAATGAACCGTTTTCAAACACTTAGTTTTTCCTTCCTGTGGCTCAGCTCGGTTTCTCAGGAGGAGGCTCGCGGACCCCAGCGGACACACGTCATCACTTCTGGTGGATCCGTTATCGAGCAGTTCTTTATTTTAAAGAAGAGAAGAAGATGATGTGTCTTTGTGTCTTTGTGTCTTTGTGTCTTTGTGTCTTTGTTGTGTTGTTGTTGCAGCTTCATTCAAACACTTTTCTCACGTTACTCTACAAACAATATTCTCGTCCAACACGTCGCTCACTGCGTCTGATAAAAAAAAGAAATTGCTGAAGTCGTTGCTGCTGCAGGACAGAACCTGTCTCACATGACCCACGATGCTCCGCCTCTGACCACGGTGCTCTGTGATTGGCTGACGGTTTTACCTGAGGGGCAAAGGTGACACATCACAGACGAGACGGACGAGTCAGGAGCTGTCGTCACTGTGATCAGGTGTCTCAGGTGAATCATGTGAGGAGCTCAGAGACGTCTTTTCTAACTCAGCCAATCAGAACGTAGGTCACCATGAGAACCACCTGACTCTCAGAGAAACCAAAACATTTATTTTATTTAGATCAGTCTAATATGTTTATACAAATCCAACAGACTGTCAGTGTGTCCTCGTCACGTGTCCACGTCTGTCAGGTCTAATGTTTGTACGAAAGGACGGAGCTGGACGTGTGAATTTAATAATCAGTCACATTTAATTTTTCTTATATCCAGTTTGTCTCATCGATGTCAACAAGCAGCAACGTCCTCTGTCCTTCATCAAGAGTCAAACTACAGAGACACTTTCTGAGTAGTAACTGAAGCTCAGAGTCACATGTGAGGATCCGTCTCCAGGACACGAGGACAATAGATGCTGATGAACTGAAGACATCAACAGATTCTCTACATTAGAAGAAACAGTTTAACTTCCTGTTTGAAGTATTTGTACATGAGGACATGTCTGATAGAGATGAAGGAGCAGACACATGAACTGAGGAGTCACTGATGAAGATGAGGAGACGTGTTGTGTGTCCACAAGTCTGGTTGTGATCATGGTCCAGGATCAGGATCAGGATCAGGATCTACAAACGATGAAGCACCAGGTCTCTGGTGGAGAAGTCACATCAACAGTAACTAGAACTCACATGAATTCCACTGTTGAGTTTAAATAAAGCAGGAGGATCAAACATGCAGAAGAAAAAGGTTCAACAGAAAGTTTCCTTTTAATGAGGCAGCAAAAATTGTGTGTGTGTGTGTGTGTGTGTGTGTGTGTGTGTGTGTGTGTGTGTGTGTGTGTGTGTTGTTTCACTAAATCCCGTTAGCATAGCTTCACGCTGTCTGATTGACACTTGTCTCCATGGAAACATGAGGACAATGAGGACAGTTCTTTATGAAACGGACAAGTTGAAGCTGATATTTTGACATCAGAGTTTTTTTCTCTTTAATGAAGAACGTGTTCGTTCAGTTCAGGACTTCACAGAATCACTTTCCATCAAAGCTCTGCTCTTCCACTCGAGCAGCTCCTGTTTGCACTCACATGTGCTCAGCTTCAGCTCTTCACTCGAGCTGCGGTCTGTCCCCTCGTGAATCGCCTGCGCTCACATTTCTTCTGTGCGATGGAATGTTTTGTGTTTACGACTTGTGAATAGTCCCCGAACAATCGAAGTTCATCAGATCTCCAGCCAACGTGCAGCAGCAAAGTGAAGGAGCTCAAGTACGTTTTATTTCCATAGTTTCATAACTGGATGCAACCTTTGAGGTCAGTGACATCACTTCCCTTCAGAGTAACCCCCCCACAGGACGCCCTGAAGTAACGACACCTGTTGTTCTGTTGGTCGGGGACAAGCACTCAGTCCGAGCTGAAGCACGTGTCAGTGCAAACAGGAGCTATTTGAGTGCACGAGTCTTGATGACAAGGACTGAACATCGTGAACACAAAGACCACGCTCTTGATTAAAGATAGGACAAACCTCCATATTGACATGTGTCCACTTAGTGAAGCGTCTCAGCGACTTTGTCCTCACTGACATTGAACATGGAAACGTGTGAAATGCTCCGTGACAGGGTTCAAAGGTCATGCTGGGGGGGGGGGGGGGGGGGGGGGGGGGGGCACCTCGCTGGGGGACGACCAATCAAACGCACGGCTGGAGGTGAATGTATCTGTCAGTCCGGACTAATCAGTGAGCAGAGACACAGCGGGCGAGTGTCCATCAAACGCACAAACACACTGATTCACCTCGTTCACATGATTAGCTGGTCAGCACACACCATGTGACCCCCCGCCGCTACCCTGCTGCATTTTGGGAGAGATGTTTAGACTGAAAGACAGAGAGACAATGTCCTCCTGACAGGAAGCTAATGAAGATGAGGGGACATAGGGAGGATGAGGAGAGATGACAGGACCCAAGGAAAGAAGAGAGAGGATGGAGGACGAATGGAAAGGAAACAAAGAAAGAGAAGAGAATCCATTGGACTCCTGTTTGAGTTGACGGACAACAACAAACAACTGTCTTCTGACTGAAGTTTACATTGGACTCAAAAACAAGTGTGAGGAATCCTCCAGGTTTAAAGACGATGGACCAACAGGGGACCGAGGACAGAGCCCTGAGGAACTCCACATATGATCCTGGTTCAAGAAGAACACGCCCCCTGCTGGTTACCCTAACTGCCTGTAGGAGATTGTTTTTCATATAATGTACTTCATCAAAAAATAAAGAAGAAGAAGAAGAAGAGGTCACGTCAAACTCACCTGATGTTTTCACATCTGCACCGATCAGTGAGTCAAGGACCGCGACTGTGGGACAAATAAAACTCATCACCGTGGAAACACAGACAGACTGCAATCAACCGGCTGTCAGAGGGAGATAACACACACACACACACACACACACACACACACACACACACACACACACACACACACACACACACTGCTCCACCTGATAACAGCTTAATCTGTTTTCAGTAATTTTTCAATTTCTTCTCTTTACACTGAGTTTATTTCCATTAAAACTCCATGATTGTGTTTTTTATTGTGACACATGAAAATCTCACAGGTTCAGTTCCTGACGTGAGACAGAGTCTAAAAATTAAAACAAACTTATTTTTGAGACAAATATGTGCGAAGTCTGTTATTAGAGTCAATTCTCAACCATATACTGCTTGTTCCTGTAGAGAAACATGTTTATCTGCCTGAGAAAAGAAAACTAACGTATTATCTTATTATTGTCATGTTCAAAACTGAAGACTTTTACTTTGAAAATCCTCACTGTTTGTTCATATTAAAATACGAAAAAAAATTCAGCAGCTGGATTATATATGATGATATATGTTTGTATGCACACACACACACACACACACACACACACACACACACTGACTTCAGAAACACGTGTGTAGACTCATTTGCATTAATTTAACTGAGTGGAAGAGACAGGAAACACTTTGTGTTTCCAGGACTCGTGTAAAAAACTCCCGCTGAGCTTTTAGTTTTTAATTTTCCAGAAAACAAGAACATCATCATCCATCTTATTCAAACCCCTCTACCCCAACACCCTGCTGAGCACACACACACACACACACACACACACACACACACACACACACACACACACACACACACACACACACACACATGACTAACGATGATGACGAGGACAATGATTTACAAATAAATTAGCACAAATAAGATTTTTAGAAATTTGAAATCAGTTTATATTTTAAAATGAAAAGTGGGTTTGTGACAAATTATCTAAATAAAACACCAACACACACACATACACACACACACACACACACATACACACACAAAAGCACAGACGCACTCTCAGTGGTGTTTAATGGGTCCGTCAATATTTGCTCTCAGTCTTCATCTCCATTAAGGGTTAATTACACTCGTCTCTCTCTTCATACACAGAAACCTGCTGCACACACACACACACACACATTGACACACACACACACATTGACACACACACACACAGACACACACACACACACACACACACACAAATGAACGCTAAATAATCAAATCTCTTCGTTTAACAGACGGAGGCGGAGCCACAAACTTCTCAGATTTTTCTTTAATTGATAATTACATAGATAATTATTCAGGTACACTGCAGCCACACAGCTGCTGATTGGTCCGTCCAGTCGGTGAGGTGAAGGTCAGGTGGTCTGCGATTGGTCGCTTGGTGTGGTGATGGTGTGGCCTCAGCTGACAACAACAACAACAACAACAACAACAACAACAACAACAGGTGAGAAACAGTGTGTTAGTTACCAGGGCGGGGCTTAACCAGACAGTCGGGTACCTGGGTGGGGCATTAACAGGAAGTGAAGCCTTTCCAGTAGAAGTTCTTGCACCCAGCTTTGCGTTCGCGGGGGGGCAGGTTGTTGGGGGGTTCAATGGACCGCTCCAGGTTCATCCTTCCTCCTGTCGCCGTGGAAACCATCTCAGCATCCCTCTGGGCGTCGGCCTTAGGCAGAGACATCTGAGCCAGCAGGTCCTGAGCCAGCAGGTCTTGAGACAGCAGGTCCTGAGACAGCAGGTCCTGAGACAGCAGGTCCTGAGACAGCAGGTCCTGCGCCGCACGTTTACTCCACTCCTGAAAACAGGTTCAGAATCAGACGCAACACATTCGCAGCATCTATTTAAAACGTGTGTTTTTGATGATGACCTCATCAGCTGCTGTTTCCGACATGAAAGACTGATGAAGACCATGTGGACGGACGGACAGCTCCAGTGTCATGTTTAGATTATTTTATCCACTGATGAAAATGAACCAAAGACCAGACTCAGTTTCAAACAGAGAAGCTTTAACGTCTATGTGAATAAACCAGATGTTGAACCATCGCACAGCTGTCGCTCAATTTACGTCACACGCTCCTCCCGACACCAGCGCCCGCAGCTTCTGTCTCCGCAGGCGTTCTTTATAATCATGAGGAGCTCATTCAGGCTCAAACAACAACGTAAACTCATCCTCGCCGCTGCACCACAGTCTGCTAATGTCTCATTATGTATTCATGCTCAGTAAACGTCGTCGGAGGCTCTGTGCACTTACGTCACAAGGCTGCAGCTCTCCGCCAAAATAAAAGGCCTGAAGCCTCCACTAACGTTGCTGTTTTAAGGAATAAAACCTTCGACTGTTTGAACAATCGAACCTGAATCACTGTCTTCACACTGATGGAAGATAAATAACAGATTTGACTTGGATTCCCGGTCACAGTGGAAACAGGAAGTAGATTGTGAACATGAGGAAACTGAACGTTTGGCTGTTACAAACATTTATCAACCAACGAGACTCTTCTTCTCTTGTAAAGACACATAAATAAAACCAGTGTGCAGGAAGTTTTCACCTTCTCATGAATCAGTGGACTCAGTGCTGCCCCCCTGTGACTGGACTGATAACATTTTCTCTGGAAAACACGTTGAGACGTTTCTTGGTTTTTGTATGAAAACTTGATATCGTATATAATATATAGATTTCAACCTGACCTCGCTCTCTCTGCGATCTCACTGCAGCTAGCAGCTGGTTAGCCTAGCTTAGCATAAAGACTTGAAACAGGTGGAATCCGCTAGCCTGAACTGAGGAGCTCCTGAAAATCTGAATCGTATCAGTTTATTTCTACAAATTTCCGTCACAGCTAACATACTGACAGTTTCTGTGGAAATGAACAAACAGTCTGAAACGTTGGACGACATGATGGGACGTGTCCTGATGTTTTTCGGGTGTCTCACCTGTGTAAGGAGTCCGGCACTCCGGGCTTTTTGCAGCAGCCGGCGATGATGCAGCTCCAGGTCCAGGTCTTGGTTCTGGTACTGGTCCTGATCTCTGTCGGGCTGAGAGAAAACCGGACCGCACAGAACCAACCCCACGAGGATGAAGAAGGCGGGACAACGTACACACTGCATACCTGCAGATATCAGGAGAGGAGATGAACACACCTGAGGAAGTCAAACGGCAGTGAGAGAAGAAAGTTCTTACTGTCTGCTGCTCTGGTGTCTGCTGTAGGTTCTGGTGCTGGTTCTGGGCTCGTCTCTGGTCCCAGTCCTCTGAGTGCTGCTGTTTTGAAGCCTGATACTCCGCCTCCAGCAGGTCACATGTTGTGGTGTGTTTGACTGACAGGTGGTGAGCTGCGGGGAGATGAAGGAACGCTGACATTCACGTTAAACACACGTCCATTAGTCCTTATTGACTTTAAATGGAGTCTGAGCAATAAAACAATAAAACTATCAGCAGCAGCAGCGTCTTCCCGCCGCCGGCGTCCGTCGAGCACAAATACAACGAGGGAATGTGGAGCAGAGGGGAATTAACGGAGCGTTGAGAGATTAGCAGACTTCATTAGCACTCGCTGATATCTCCATTAAACAAAGAGGCAGCAGCAGAGTCGCCCACTCAACATTTAGTGAGAACAAACACGACTTCATTCTGAGGGAAAACACTTTGGTTTGAAAATGTTCCGCTGCAGAGACGGAGCGAGGACGACGTCAGCAGCGTTCGATTCTCTGAGCTCCTTCGGCAGAACACAACATTCTTGTGACGGAAATTTCATCAAAAATTAAAGAAGTTTTATTCATAAACTTCCAAATAAAATGATGGATGGAACCAGTTTAGAGTTTGAGGATCTTCACTCTGAGTCTGCTCATTTAAATAATGAGGATTGTAAAGATGAGGACGCTCCTGAGGGTTTGAGGGACGCTGGTCGCGGCCCTGGTGGCGTAACGAGGTGGATGCTATAGGGTTTGATGGGGTAATGATATAATAATAAGTTTTATTATTTATAATGTGCTTCACGAGAAGATAAGACAAGAATACGATTAATGACACAGCCGGGAGAAGCTGCTGGTGTTTGACCCGTGTTTGATCTCAGCTGTTTGGACGCCTACAGTGAAAAGGTTCGATTCCGTCACTGATCAGATACAGACAACGACCAGCTCATCAAGTATCAGTATCGCAGTAAAAACTCAGGAGGCGAAGTGTTGGCTCCATCAGACTGGGACCAGCATGCACCGGGGCAGAGTGACGCCCCTCCAGACCCTGAGTGTCGGGAAGTCAAACGGTTAATTGTGAGTTTCTTCTCTTTGATTCATTATGTTTTCACTTGTCAGCTGATCGCTCTCTCCGTCACTCTCTCGTCAGTTTCTGCTGCTTCCTGTTGGCGAGAATCTCGTCGTCGTCAGAGATTTTCAGAAGCAGCTGTTTAACGTCGACTCATTCACAGACGTGTTGTTTCACGTCTGTTGATCAAAAGATTAGAAGGACTGAAGTGAAGCCACGAGTGAGAACACGTTAGCTGTAGTTGGTTTTAAATGAGAATCTGTCTGTCTGTCTGTCCTCCCTCGTCTTCCCTAGTGTGTGTGTGTGTGTGTGTGGGGGGGTCCTGTGTTGGACAGACTGCTCATAAACAGCTTGTTGCTATGGTAACCCATTAACAACAAGCAGCATCACTAAAGAGCTGTTGGCATGAACACACACACAGAGGCATGATGGGAAGGTGATGACATCACTCTTCTCACTCGTCCCTGTGATGTGTTCAGTGTTTCCTCGGAGGCGCTGAGTGACATCACAGATTAACTGACAGGACGCATTTCACTTTGCAAGTAACTTAAAATTTACACTTAAATCAAACTCGACATTCTAAACTCTACAACTTTACAGTTGACTCAAAACTTACATTTCAATTGAACTTTGCAAACAAATTAGACAGTAATCCTTAAACTTTGCATTAAACTTTATATTTAAATTTCACATTGACATCAATATTTCTTATCTTTTCAAACATGTAAAACTTGAACTCAACTAATCAACAAACGAGAAAAATCATTTCACAGATATTTTCCTGATGTTTCATCTCAACATCTCGTTCAAATGCAATTATCAGAAGGAACTGTAGACAATGCTCTGAATGTCGCCCCCTGGTGGCTGGGGTATGGTACTAAAACTGGGTCAGCAATGGTTTGAAAATATCTGAACATTGTAAAGGACACCGAGTGAGAGAGGACAGAGTCCTTATGTCCTGAACAAAGACATCAATCATCATTTGACTGATTACAGCTGCGTTAGAACTGGTCACAGTCTCATATCAACATTAAGAACAGAAACTGATCTGACGTCTGTCAAACTCAGTTTATTAAAGACGATCATTCCCAAACAGCAGCTCAGGTATGTGCATGTGATCAGAGCCTGTAAACACTGAATCAGTCTAATTATTATTATGACTGTTTTATCAGAGGTCACAGACACAAGTCCCAGAATGCATCCCTCTGTGGTTTGGCTGCTATTCAGAAGTATAAAAATGTCTCAATCTCTTTTTTCTGGGTGTCTGTCTGTCACTTCAAGTGTTCTTGGAGCGTCACCAGGTGGCTGTTAGAGGAAGTGCAGCACAGCTGGTCTGCTCCTGTTGTGCCTCATGCCTGTCCTCCTGTGGCAGAAGGCGGTACTGCACCTCCAGAGGTCGTTCAGAGCAGAATCTATTAGTAGATAAGTGATTGACAGCTGGTACGAGTAAATCACTGTGGGTTCATGTCGATGTCAGTAGTGTCGATGTCAGTAGTGTTGAGTTAATGACTAACTGTGGGTTCATGTCGATGTCAGTAGTGTCGATGTCAGTAGTGTTGAGTTAATGACTAACTGTGGGTTCATGTCGATGTCAGTAGTATCGATGTCAGTAGTGTTGATGTCAGTAATGTTACTGTCAGTAGTGTTGATGTCAGTAGTGTTGAAGTCAGTAGTGTCAATACCAGTAGTGTTACTGTCAGTAGTGTCGATGTCAGTAGTGTTGAAGTCAGTAATGTTACTGTCAGTAGTGTCGATGTCAGTAGTGTTGATGTCAGTAATGTTACTGTCAGTAGTGTCGATGTCAGTAGTGTCAATACCAGTAGTGTTACTGTCAGTAGTGTCGATGTCAGTAGTGTCGATGTCAGTAGTGTTGATGTCAGTACTGTTTACAGCCTCTTCATACACACTCGACAGCGACTGATCAAACCTCCTGGAAACTCTCCTTTAACAGTCTGAGGCTTTGGTTTACTGTGGACGAGAGACACACACACACATGTTGTTACAGGTGAGAGAGGGAGTTTACACAAAACGTGATTCCAACCACGTTTACACAGAACAGACGACCCTGCCCCCTGCTGGTGTTAGAGAATTAACATGTGACTAAAGGTGTATCGTACCTGAACATGTGACTAAAGGTGTATTGTACCTGAACACGTGACTAAAGGTGTATCGTGCCTGAACATGTGACTAAAGGTGTATCGTACCTGAACACGTGACTAAAGGTGTATCGTACCTGAACATGTGACTAAAGGTGTATCGTGCCTGAACATGTGACTAAAGGTGTATCGTACCTGAACATGTGACTAAAGGTGTATCGTACCTGAACATGTGACTAAAGGTGTATCGTACCTGAACATGTGACTAAAGGTGTATCGTGCCTGAACATGTGACTAAAGGTGTATCGTACCTGAACACGTGACTAAAGGTGTATCGTACCTGAACATGTCTCTGGGGTTGAGAGCAGCCAGCCAGTAGCTGTAGGAGTCTGTGTAGTAGTTGCAGGTTCCTCTGCCGTGACACTCGATGAAGGGAATCTTCCTGAAGTTTTCCAGACAGGATCCAGGCGAAGCCAGAGGCTGACCCGACCCCTCCGCCCCCACACCTGTTTCCTGGAGACCAACAGCAGGAAGGTCAAAGGTCAAAGCAGCAACTCACAACGAAGGAATGAATGAACAATGAAATTTGAATCTCACCATCACGAAGGAGAATCCAAACCAGAGATGATCCCACCCAGAGGGACAGTCCGGAACCAAAGTGGTCTGACTGTGGATGGCGATCACGTTAGCTTGGGCCTCACATACAGTACACCTGTAACACATGACACATACAGTACACGTGATACACATGACACATACAGTACAGTACACCTTTGTGTGTGAGTGTGTTTTACCGGCTGATGTAACTTTCCAGAAGTTGCCCAGATATAAATGGGACACTTCCTGGCAGAGTTTCATTAGTGGAGAGCCAATAGGAGTAGTCGTTGCGTGAGGCGTAGCGACAGGTGCTGTCAGTGTTACAGAACAAGAAGGGCATGGTGGTGAAGAGAGGGAGACAACTGCCTAACGTACCTGCAGGGAGAGAGGGGGGTGGGCAGAGAGAGAGAGTCAGAGAGACAGAGAGAGAGACTTTCATTTAAGTTTTTTAAATGTGATGGACCCTCGACTATACGTAAACTGAGCGACCGATTTTATGACTAAATATTCTCCTGTTCAACATATTCATGTTTATAAAAATGTAATTTGCACTGACAGTTTTTAAGACAACAAGTATTTGAGTTGTCAGAGAAAGATTCAGTGAAGATTCTGTTTTTATATAAGAACAAATCCCAGACAGCAAATAAAGAAAACTGCGTAACTGGCTTTTAAGAAAAGATTTCTTCTTAAAAGGGACAGTTCACCCAGAAATGAAAATCCCCTCCAGACGTGTTTATGGTCCACAAACACGTCTGGAGTTTCAGGGGGAACAGCGTTAGAGCAGAATCCAACACAGCTTAAGTAACTGGAAACTTTCCCTTTAAGAACGGTAAATGTGGCCCAGGGTTTGTTACCAACGATGGCAGATCCTGAAGACGTAATGAAAAGTCATGTTACCCAGGTCTTGTCCGTGAGCCCGGTTGTTTCCATTGATGAACAGCAGCGAGTATCCACTGTACACCTCACTGGACCCTGCAGGGCATGATGGGACGAAAAGGTTTTGGCTGTGTCTGGTGAACAGGAAGCCGTCCCTCTCTGGCGCCTCCCCACAGGGACCCAGCGGACCTGGACTACCTTTAGCACCGACTGGACCTCGTGGACCTGCAATACCTGTTGTCATAGAGTCAGATCTGGAATCAACTGCTGGTTTAGATCGAGGACAACAAACTACAGAATGTCTCAAAGTCATCAGAGTCTAGAGGGTTCAACAACCTGGTCTCCAGTTTTGGACCTGATCTCTGGACTTGAGCTTTGTCTCTTGACTTGAACCTGGTCTCATGATGTAAACCTGGTCTCTGGATGTGAACCTGGTCCCTGGACTTGAACCTGTCTTATGATGTGAACCTTGTCTTGACTTGCCTTCAGATAATCAGATTTGGTACCTTTTAGTCCAGGGAATCCTCGGCCTCCCTGATCCCCTTTCAGTCCAGGACGACCTCGCGATCCTTGGTTACCCTCCTTCCCTTTAGTACCCTTCACACCTGCAGCCACGAAACCCAGCTTTAAAACAATCCCACTGTTTGTATGTAAAACTGCATCTGCATCTCTCACACCTGAAGCCAAAAATATTATTCCAGACTCACCTGGGATTCCATGTCTCCCACGGGCTCCTGGGGGTCCGTTTTGCCCCGGGGGGCCCTGATCCCCAGTAGAGCCTTCGTCTCCTAGAATCAGGTTCACCTCCCTGGATGCATCCTTCCCCCTTGTTCCTGCAGGGGGCAGAATTCAGTAGCGAGCAGTACACTGTAAATGTCTGTGTCAGCCCTCAAGCATGTGGCTGCTGTTATTGGACAGTTGGCTGTGTGATGTCACTGTGATACCTCTCCTCCCAGGTGGTCCTGGGGGTCCTTTTGAGCCAGCGTTACCTTGTGGTCCCTCATCTCCCTTTAAACCTGAAACACACAGGGAGCCCAGAGGAAGCTCTGTCATACGATGTTACAGTAAAACAGGAAGCTTCACTTCAGCGTCACACAGAATAACGTGGCAACAACAACACCAGATTTGTATATGTCTATTTGTATTGGCTTCTCTGTCACCATGAACACTGGTCACCTGACTGGTCTTCTTACCCACAGGTCCTGTGACACCAGTTTCTCCGGTCTCGCCTTTCTGTCCAGGTAAACCCAGGGGTCCGTCTTCACCCTGTCAATGACAAACATATTGACTGAGGATTTAATCCAACAGAGACGACTCTGAAGAATTAGCGAAAGGGAAACATGCACCAAAACATGCATTTATTTATATTGCATATTGATCATATAAGAGAACTGTGGCTGCTCAGAATAGACTGAGGGGAAATAACAATATACAGCAGAAGGTCATCCGCATACAAAGGTCAAACGATGTTGGTGTTAAAAAGCATCATAAAATGAATTTATCATAGATGAACCCATCAGTATTAAAACTAGTCACTAAATAGATCAACTGAATCTTTCTGATCAAATTTAATTCACAACGATTTATGATCAAATATTCTGTTGCTGCTTATTTAATCCAAAGATTTGACTCAGTTCAGCTCCTACTCTCTCTTTTGAATTTGAGATTTACTGGATGATAAATTGAATCTCTATCTATTTAACTATGGGATAGACTGACCGGCTTTCCTCTTGGACCAGGGTCGCCAGGATAACCAGGTAATCCTGGGTCACCTGTTGCTCCTTTAGCTCCCTTCTCTCCTTTATTACCAGGACCTGGAGGACCTGGAGGACCCTGACAGCCAGGAGGACCTACAAATACAGAGACTTTTAGAGACATGATCCAGAAAACTACAGCATTTGCATCGCTGCTGGGATTCATCGGAAGCTTCCTCAAACAGTCACAAGTGATTTAAACCTTTTCTTCAAGTGCTAATGGGAAAATCAGGATTAACAGTCTTGAGCTCCCTCTGAAAGGACTCAATGTGCCTCTTTACCGTTTGGCCCTTGTGCTCCAGAGACTCCCTCTTCTCCTTTTAGTCCTGCAGTGCAGATACCCTCCTGTCCAGGATAGCCAGGAGGACCAGGGAGTCCAGGGGGACCAGGGCAACCTGGATTTCCCCCAGGACCACTGGAACCAGGAGGGCCACACGGACCTGGAAGGCCCTTCTCACCATAAGAGCCTGAGAAGACGAGAGCATGTGGAGTGTGTACGATATTTCTTCTTCTTTAGCTCTATTGAAAACTTAACTCATGATCGGAGGTGGGGACTCACCAGGTGGACCTTTCTCTCCTTCTGGGCCACGGGGTCCAAATCCAGGAGCTGGGGAAATAAAAACTGGTCAAGGCTAAACTGTTCACAACAATCCTCTGCAGTTGACTTAATTTGTCCATGTAAACTTTCTGACTTTTCAAACCAGATCCAGTTTAATCCAGTCCGGCCACCTACCTCCCATGGCTCCTTTCTCTCCTGGAGGCCCAGGTATCCCATCTTGTCCCTGGTTTCCTCTGGGACCAGCTGGACCAGGATCTCCAGGAGCCCCCTTGTTACCTAAGATGTCAAAAAAAGATGTCAAATCTGCTTATTCCTATCACCTCAGTAGAAGATGCAGAGGACGAGCACTACTGCCACCTGATGACAATAACAACTGTGTATCACTGGTTTATATACCTGGGAGACCGCTGGGTCCTGGAGGTCCAGTTGTCCCTGAAGAACCATCATTACCCTTCTCACCAAGAGATCCAGGAGGACCTGAGACAGAGAGACAGACAGACAGCTTAACATAGATTTGAATTTTATCCAAGTTTCCAGCCAAAGTTACAACAATTTTTGAGTAAATTTCTAGACAATAAAGAAAATGTGATGTGAACGTGTCATGTGTTAATGTGAGGAAGGTTCCAGTCTCTTCATGTTACATAGGTGAAGAGGTCATTGTCGAGCTGCTACTCCTTCACATCGAAAGGAGACAGTTGAGGAGGGATTAGGTTGGATGGGTGGATGGAGGAAAGAACTTGTGGGTGGATGGAAGATGGCTGGATGGATGGATGGTTGGTTGGATGAGTTAAATAAACGTCCATCTCTTGAATTGATGCTAAAATCACTATATGAACCTTTTTATTTCATACAAAATGCACATACAGAACAGAGGTAGACCACAGACTGTTTAAGCTGTAGATAAATGGAAAACAGTAAAGAATCATACCTCTGCATCCTGGGGGCCCAGAGTCTCCTTTAGGGCCACAGGGGCCACATACTCCTGGAAGACCAGAGTTCCCAGAGTCTCCTGGTGTCCCCTTTGTACCTAAAAGTCCTGGACACCCTGGAATCCCCTGTCAGGCGCACAGAGTCAGAAAGATGCTCAAACTCATCTATCCTCAAATACAAAACTAAAGACATCCAGGTCATAAATACGTATTTATGTATAATGGAAATAAAAAAACTCTCCATTTCAAGGTTATTTATTTAAGAAACTGCATTTGGTTTTAAACACCATAAGTTCCTGAGAAATGGAAAAAGGTGAAAGAACAAGAAGAAGAAAGAAGAGGACACTGGGCTGAATTAAAGAAAAGGAAAATAACAAATGTATGTTGCGCTCTTGCTGTATGTGTGATACCTTCTCTCCTGGACATCCTTTAGATCCAGGTCCAGGTGGACTTGGTTCTCCTTTAGCACCTTCAGGACCTCCTGATCCTGGTTTTCCATCTGAGCCAGGTTCTCCACAAGGGCCTGTAGAACCTTTCTCACCTTTAAAACCTGCAGAAAGCGAATCAGAAGATCACAGAGGAGCAGAAACTTGATAAGACAGTAAAGTTCTCTGATATTTGCCTTTTTAATATATAGTGAGTCATGGGTAGGGATGACAAGGTTACCTGGCCTCCCCATCTCCCCTGGGTTACCAGGGAGACCACTGGGACCAGGAGGAACCATCTGTCCATCTCTGCCAGGGTCTCCAGGAAGTCCTGACACACAGAAACAATCATTTGAATAGGTTTGGTCCATTTTAGGGCTAAATCATAAAAAACATGGGTTCTTTATTCACTCAGTTGCATGCACCTTGTGGTCCAATGTCTCCAGGTGCACCATTGCTGCCGTCCGGGCCCTGAGGTCCAGGGAGGCCCCTCTCTCCTTTAGTACCAGTGAAACCTATGGGCCCTGCATGTCAGACAGTAATTAGACAGACAGGTCACAGACAGGTGGACTCAAACTGGAGAGGATTTGAGATTGACTTGTAATGGGATGTCGTCAGCCAACCTCCGGATTACATATACAATGTATATAGAATATATTGATATACAGTCAGTGATGGTCTTTGTATACAGTCAGTGATATGACAGCCCCCCGGGGTAGCTGTTTCCACATGTTCCCGGTCCTTCATGCAAAGCTAAGCTAATTCACTGCGAAGTGAAGCTTTTTATATGTAACAAACAAACTTAAATTAAAGTTATATGAACTCAAATAAACACGGGGATCACAGAGATTGATGTTTGTTTAACGCAGTGACAGGAGTGATGCCATTTTTACATTCACAAAGAAAACAGAACCTGGTTCTCCAGCATCTCCCAGGTCTCCATGTGTCTCAACAGAAGTTTGGAGTCCTTTAGGTCCGGTCTCCCCTCTGTCCCCTTGAGGCCCTTGAGGCCCCTGAGAACCCCTGACCCCATCTAATCCCATCTGACCTGAGACACAGAGAGACAGTTAAAGTGAGACACAACTGACTGATTGACTGATTGATTAATTGGTTGATTGACTGATTGATTGATTAAACCTTTTGGTCCTGGTCGCCCCGTCTCTCCTGGTTTCCCATCATCCCCTGGAGGCCCAAGAAGTCCTGGAGGACCCATGTCCCCTCTGATACCTAAAACACACATATATTGTAGGCTGTTGATCCAGTACTTGTGAGGACATGTCTGCAGCTGTTGACATCTTTCCTCACACATTCTGTCGTCCCTGCCCATTTAGAATCAGCATTAGCATTATCACAGCTAGCTGTTCTCTTGAGTGACGAGCAGTTGACCGTTTGGGGAATTCACTATTCAGCATCTGAGGTTTACTTTATTTGACTGTCAACATTATTCCAAAATTTCCTCAGTGAAAATTTTTGACTGATATCTGCATCCTCACCTGGGCCTCCTGGCTCCCCGTTGGTCCCTCTCAGGCCCTTCAGTCCGATACCTCCGACTGGCCCTTGAGGTCCATCAAACCCTGGAGTCCCGTATTCCCCCTGAGGCCCCAGGGATCCCACACCTGGCAGCCCAGGGTCACCCTGTACCCCTTTTGTGCCTCGGGCCCCTGGAAAGCAGAATATCTGTTAGACTGAGAGACAAGTGAGTTCTTGTTTCTCCAAATTTTCCAAATAAACGTCATGGGCAAGTTCCTGAGTGAAAAGTAATATATTGCACAGTCGCTACCTGTAAATCCAATGACACCCATCTGTCCTTCCTGTCCCTCAGGTCCAGGAGCCCCCTCTAAACATAGTCCAACAAAGCCAACAGGACCAGGTACACCATTCAGACCACTACAACCTGAAGGAGACTCCAATTAAGTTCACTTCAGTTCAGTTAGTTTAAGAAGGAAATGTTGACAGAGGTGAAAGTGTTATTGTCAGTACTCATGGATTAATTTCTTGCATGTTATGAATGGATCGCCAGTATTGTTTCATCATAACTTAAAATGAGCTACCATTGGGCCCTGGTAGTCCATCTTGTCCCGGAGGTCCTGGAACTCCATCGACTCCTTGGAGTCCGGGTTCTCCTTGGGAACCCACGGAGCCATCTTCTCCCTGAGGGCCTGGCTGACCCTGCTGTCCTGGGAAACCGATAGCTCTGTCCCCCTGTGACCACAAAAACAGACAGTTCAACATCACTTCTGTTTACATCCAACAGCTACACAGGTCCGACAGATGGGGTGTTTGTCTGAAGACGTAAAGACATCAAAAGACGCTGAGAACTTGTTTCCTCTGTGACAGTAAACAAACACTGATCAACACGCCAGCAGAACCAACTTAATAACGCTACAAATAACCCATAATGCAACATACTTAAGTTAAGGTAGCATTCTTCATTCAGCCCATTTACACCTCAAGGTCAAGGGACACTAATTTGATAATAGCAATATGCTATATTTGTTGGTCAGAGACTGTAAATAAAGTCTGAAGACTCATCTCCACTTCCTCTTAAAAATGATGCTATAATATACAAACGCTGCTCTCTGCTCAGACAATAACCTGAAACCATCTATATGGTTTAGGTTTGGTCCACACTACCTTTGGCCCTGGCATCCCAGGTGGACCAGATGGCCCCGCTCGTCCCTTGATTCCAAAACTCGATAAACCTGGGGCACCTGGAGGGCCGTTCACGCCTGCGGTCAGGAAAGGAAAAACATAAATATGCATTACTGCTATTTATCATCATCATCTGACTGGTATCTTCAGCACTGTTCCTACACTGACCTTTCACTCCTGGGAACCCTGGGGGCCCCTGCACAGAAAACCCTTTCTCTCCTTTTTCTCCCTTTGGACCAGCAGATCCAGGATCACCTGGAGGTCCCGTCACACCTGTGAGCAGCAGATGAACATGAACAAAACTGTGAATGAAGCAGTTTGACTTTTGCATATTTTAAATAAAGAGTAAAGCAGACGGACTGCTGGGGCCCAGCTCTGGGGCCCTGAGCATTTAGATGGTTTCTGTGACCAGTGACTTACACAAGTCAATTTATACAGATTTTTTGGTTTTGAGTTTAAAACCCGATCAAGCAGGTGAACCTGTCTCACCTTCAGGTCCTGGATTTCCTGATAACCCTTTCTCTCCTTTCTTTCCTGGATCACCTGGAGAAGTCTTGGTTTCACCTGGAGAACCTTTTTCACCTGAAACAGATGGACGGACAGAGAGAGAGACAGGTCCTTAGTTCAGGGTCTGACTCCACGCCTGCCCTGGAAACTCTCACCTGGACAGACTCACCTTGTCTTCCAGGAATCCCTCGCTGTCCCAAAACTCCCACATGGCCTTTAGGTCCTGGAGGTCCTGGAATGCCGATACCAGGAGGTCCTGGAGGTCCTCTCTGCCCTATAATTCCTCTGGAGCCGGTCTCCCCGAGTGGGCCCCTGTCACCTTTCTGACCCAGAGGCCCCTTGAGGGCAGACACATAGAACCACAGATTTCCGTCTTTGACCTGGTGGCATGTCACAGACTCGGTTTGACCACCTCCAACCCCCCCTCTCTCATCTGGTCTGAACTGATACTCACAGGGTTTCCTTTCTGTCCCACAACACCTTTCGGTCCAGGGACTCCGTCAGTTCCATATGTCCCCTCAAGACCTGATGGTCCTGAGCCCCCAGGGGCCCCTTCCTCCCCATTCTCCCCCACCCTGTGCATGATCCCTGGTTCACCAACAGGTCCTGGGGACCCCGGGAAGCCGGGAAAACCAAAGGGTCCCTGGGGACAGAAGTAAGAGTCATGTGATCACTGTCAGCTGCTAACTGTTGCTAAGATAACTCTGTATCAAATTATATTATATTATATTCAGGGCTGGATTCTGAACTCACCTGTGGACCAGGTGGTCCTCGAACTCCTTTGACCCCTTTGTCACCTTCAGTTCCTGGAAAACCATTCACACCTGGAAACATTTAGACATCAGACGTGAATTCTACCTGCTCATCAGATTCTCGATCAGTCAGTTTGTCTCATGTCTCATGTTCAGTTTGTCTCATATTCACTTTGTCTCATATTCAGTTTGTCTCATATCCAGTTTGTCTCATCGATGTCAACAAGCAGCAACGTCCTCTGTCCTTCACTCAACTAGAGTCAAACTACAGAGACACTTTCTGAGCAGTAACTGAAGCTCAGAGTCACATGTGAGGATCCGTCTCCAGGACACGAGGACAATAGATGCTGATGAACTGAAGACATCAACACAACAACAGATTCACTACATTAGAAGAAACAGTTCGTAACTTCATGTGTGTCAATGTTAAAATGCCGCGTAAAGATGTCTGTTTAAAGCTGTACATGTCGGTAAGTGATTATTGAAAACGTGTTGTACTGAATTGTGAAGTTTGACCGTTGTCTGTCTGTGAGAAGGGGACAAATGTATTAAATTGACGACTGTCGTAAGATCGTTTTATTTAAACTTGAGGTAAATTACCCCCCACCTTCACCTGTGATCGGGGGTCACTGTGTCAATCACATCATCAATCGTTCAGATAATGTGAGAAAACATGTTCCTACCTGTCACCCCAGGTTCACCTGGCTCTCCTGGTCTACCTGGGGGCCCGGGGGATCCGAAAGCAACAGGACAGACGGAGCATGTCTCTCCCTTCTCACCTGTCAATCAATTAATCAGTCAATCAATCAATCAATCAATCAATCATACAAAGCTTCAATGAGAAATCTGACATTTTCACTGTGAAAGTAGCAGATGTCAGTGGACCAGTACATATCACATTATTTCATGTCTCACCCATCTGTCCCTCCTCCCCTCTGGTCCCAGGAAGTCCCACTAGGCCTTTCACGCCTCTAGCTCCTGGAGGACCGACGTCTCCCGGCAGGAAATCTGAAAGACAGAGGACAACCTGTCGGTCACGTCCGTCAGGAGTTTGTCTACGACAGATTCTATTCATCTGAATTTTTCTTCTAATCTTTTGGTAAAATTTTTTTATTTCACCTGGTTTTCCTGGTTCTCCTGGTTCTCCTTCAGCTCCTGGGACTCCTGGGACTCCAGTCTCTCCTGGGGGCCCAATGAAGAGGGGTCCCGGCTCTCCTGGTTCTCCTTTTGGTCCAGTCAAACCAGGTGGCCCCTGGGGGCCCAGAGGCCCAGTAGGAGCCACACCTTAAAAGAAGAAGTGACTTAATTTGAAGTAATATTATACTAATTACACTAAAAACATTCTTATCCTTATGTTTGCATTGACTCACTTAAAATGGAACTATGATGAATTCTGACGATTAATAATATTGATTTTAATCTGATCAGTAACGTAACAAAGTGGGAGGAGGAGGAGGAGGAGGTGTGTACCTGACTTCCCCTTCAGTCCAGGAAAACCAATGATTCCTAAAACAAATGCAGAGAAGAGGAAGAAGAAGAAACAGAGGAGTCGTCACCAAGACGACGTTACACAGTGTTCTGACTGATTGGATCTCAGTGCATTGTGGGTGTTTTCTCCCCAAGTATCAACCGTCACTGTGACACTGTGATCCACAGTTTGACATTTTTCTTGCTGTCAATCAAACAATGATTTGATGATCTTAATTGATAAATGAACCTCAGCTGTTTGAAGAAGACTTGAAACTAGACACATGAACTCCTGAGGACAAAGTTTACTGACGTTATAAAGTGAGAAGAGGAGATGTTTTCTATAAACTTCTATAGAAACCACCAGAGGAGTCGCCCCCTGCTGGTCACTAGAGAGAATACATGAACTACTAATACTTCAGTAAATGCTTCTACTAAAACTGCTTCCATTCGTCTGTTTTCATGTCTGTGACGACGTCACCTGAGACAGCTGTTGATACCAAGTGTGAAAATGAAATTAAAAGATGATTTAAAATGATGTGAACTTGTTTTAACTTTTCATAATTGACTCTGTGATACCTCTTTCTCCAGGGGCTCCAGGGGGTCCTTGGGTCCCTGAGACACCAGGCTGACCCTTCAGGAATATGTGATTCCAAACCATCTGATAAAAACACAACAGCAGAAGTTGAATCTGAGGACAGACACTCTGCTAAAACATGTCGCAGCTGGAAATGAACCAGATGTCCTGTTGTCACTGGTCAGATTAAATCTGCAGCTTCATGATTCACTTTTCTTCTGTTGAAACAAGAAAAATCAGTTCCTGCAGACTCACCTCTCCTGGAAGACCTGGAAGTCCACGATCACCTGTCTCCCCCTAAAATCACCACAGTAGAAAAGGACACTTTGAATTGACACAGCAACATTTTCTTGAATGAAGTCCAGGTTAAAATCGGACACATTTGTTCTTCATGTGCTTTATTCAGTTCTCACCTTGGCTCCTTTAATACCTGGAGGACCGAAGAACCCTGGATCCCCCGAGTCTCCCTGCAGACATAAACAGGTGAAGTCAGTCTCTGCACAATCAACTGCAGTCTGGAATGCTAAACTAGCATTAGCATAGCATTAGTTACCGGATCTCCGAGTTTTCCGAAGAGTCCATCTTTTCCCGGTTTACCCTGAAAAGCAAACAGCCACACGTTTGACCACCTACTCACTGGCACATTTACTGTGGGCTGAAGAAATAAGTTCAAATCAATTTTAATTATAGATGAATGTTTCTCTCACCAGTGAGCCTGGGTCACCTTGCTCACCCTTCTCTCCCTTCACCCCTTCTTTCCCAGGTTCACCCTGAAGGACAAAAGAAAACGCACACGTCAGTCATGCTAACTGTAGACTGTAAAACATCATGCTAATGTTGTTGGTTCAGTCAGAGTCGACTCACATAAAGTCCACAACAGCCTTTCTCTCCGACTTCACCTGGTTCTCCCTGAAATATAAATACAGACAGCTATCAGACAGACAGACATGAGGACAGACAGACATGAGGACAGACAGACAGACATATAAAGACAGACCTTCAGCTCTTTGGGTCCCTCAGCGTACAGTTTGATTCCTTTCTGTCCAGGAATCCCAGGAGGTCCACGATCACCCTGAAAACCAAACACAGCAGATGATGATGAGATTGTGTTCCAATCTGGACCAAAGACTAAATAAAGATGGACGACACGTTTCCACTTCCTTTCACTATCTGAGTCAGTGTCAGCTGTCAATCATGACGTCTCAGCCCGTTTATAAATCATCAAGTAACTAATTAAACAAACTGATCAGAAACACTTCTTCTTTGTTTGGTTGATTGGTGGGTGGCAACCAACCTCATTACTGCCATCTACTGTTTCTTCCTATTCTTTTTCTTTTTCTTCCTCCTCCTCTCTCAAACATTTGTTTAACGTCTACTTTGTAGTTTGGTCCATGTCCCATCTGCTAACTTGGAGGAGGAGGTGTTTATGATGCTGTGTTATATCTTCTTCTTTGTTCGGTTTATTGGCAAACAAGGTCAAGGTGCATTACTGCCACCTGCTGGATCTGCAAACCTGTATTATACCATTGGTGCGTGTTGCTTTGGATGTTTTGTGTCATTGTTTTTAATTGTCCTCTTGTTCACTTCCTGATGGTTATTTTGAAGAATGTTACATTAATAAAGTTTTGCTTATTAAACAGTAGGTTGCCACCGACCACCAGACTGTTAGGATACCACTAGGATTGAAACACAGTGGGCGGTGGTAATGCACCTCGACGTCAGTTAAGAAACCCAACTAAAAAGAAGAAGAAAGTTATTATGTATGACCGTTACTGCTGCCAGCCACCAGGGGGCATCCAGCGGTTCTGGGAGCCGTCATTATGTGGAAGTTTACTCACCTTTTGTCCTTGGGAACCTGGGATCACTGGACTAGGACCCTCCTGACCCTGAAACACAAACACAGCGTCTTCAAGCTCTAACAAAACTGCTCTCAGATCGGTTCAGCCTCTGAGCACACTGACCTTTTCTCCTAGTAACCCAGGCAACCCTGGAATGCCCTAAAAAAAGAAAAAGTAACAGCTGATGTCATTTTAAGGAATTTCTGATGCTTTAAATAAAGTTGACAGTTTCAGATTTGAAGCGTACAGGACGTCCAGCAGGTCCTGGTGGTCCTGGAAGTCCAAGTTGACCAAGATTTCCCCGAAGCCCCTGAAACACAAGCAGCCAATCAGAGATAAGGTTTTAAGGTTTAAATGTTTTTAACAGCTGTGTCCATCGTCGTAGTTACAAATCCATCAATTTGTGCTGTCCACAATATTCCGAAACCTGTTGAAAGAATTTCTCTCTCCTTCTGTCCGTACGGAGACAATTTGTCTCGTCTGGAAAAAGAAAACTTTGGACAGCAACTGACCTTTTCACCCTTTGGTCCTTGTTGACCCATTGTTCCCTTAATATCTTGATGGACGGGGTGGACGAACGAGTCGCCCTGAGATCAGAAGAAAACAGAGACAATCAGCAACATCTCGTCTCTTAATCATCTCCAACACAATGAAGGAATTCAAAACGGAGTGACGTTGTCTGATGACACAAATTAAACCTTGAAATATTTTCAGAAATGTCTCATTAAAGGTCCAGTGTGTAAGATTCAGGTGAAAGGAACTAATCTGAGGTGGAATAATCCTCATGATGTTTTGAAATACTTTATATTGAAATACTAAATACTTTATATTGAAATACTTTATATTGAAATACTTTATATTTACATGGAGGGGACCCTCTCTACAGAGGCCGCCATGTTTTTTACATTAGTCCAGACTGGACAAACTAAAACCTTTTGAGTTTTTATGACGACTGAAGCTGCCACAGGTTCTTCTTCATGTTCTGATGGAGAGGGGGAGGGGAGGGGTGTTCAGCTGCAACATGACACTTCAACACTAGATGTCACTAAATTCTACACACTGAACCTTTTCTACACAAAATGAAGCCAAAACATAAAAGCTCAAAAACATTTGTGAAGAAGTGGAGCTTCGCGTGTGCTCAGCTGTGTTCTCTGACCTTTGTGCCTCGCTGTCCTGGTTGACCCTGCAACACATTGACGCAGTTAGCTTTAGCTTCTCAGAGCAAATTAGCCAAACTTAGCCTCAGCTTGTTTTGACTGATATATAAACAGGATTTCTTCACGTATCTAATCAGAAAGTCAGACTTACTTGAAAGCCAACAGCTCCTGGAACTCCAGGGAGTCCTCTGTACCCAACGTCCCCCTGGAAGACATCAATCAATACATCTGTCAATCAATCAATACATCTGTCAATCAATCAACTCGTGACACTTACCATAAATAACACTAGTTCTAACTTGATGGAGGGTAGATCAGTATTCTAACGTTTGTCCTGCGTTCTCTGTAAATATCCCACTTGTTGTTTGTTTGACTTGGTTGAAGTGAACACGGGTCGGATCGGAGTCAGATCTGTTTACGTCTCCAGGTAAATTCATTTCAACAAATCTTTTCTACAGAGTCAGTAAAAGCTCCAGAACACAATCGAAGAAAATCAGAGCAAAAGATTCAATAAAGGATTTTTTTGATCCAAACAGAACCAGCCGTCAGAACGCAGGTTAGAATAAAGAGAACTTCAGTTATATCGTCCCCACGTTCTGCGACATCAGTAGCAGAGGTAACATGTTGTTTTATACAGATGACGTGAAGTGCATCTTCCTGCTCACCTCCACGACAGTAAAGAATAGTAGTGTAGATAAAAAAGACTAAAGAGATAATAATAATAATGAGACGTAACCTGGAGCCAGATTTCCTGCGTGATCGTCAAGTAAACATATTGTTTCACAAAAATCTAAATGATAAATAATAAAGGTATTTTTACAGAGGCAGGATAAATACCACTCAAACATGTTCGTCGTTGATTTTAATTGATCAATTCATCATATTTTGAATAAAACTTCAAATTAGCAGAAAACATTTGGTTCCAGTAAAAGTTTCTTCAAGTCCTCTGATGCGCAGCAGTGTAACAATCTCTACCTTTGTCCCATTGCATCCTGGGAAACCTGGTTGGCCAATTGATCCGTCATGTCCAGGAAGTCCCTGTGAAACGAGGATTAGTAACAAAGTGTCCAAAGCATTTTATTTGTAACTTTATTTTATTGAGACAATATTTCATACAATTAAAATTTAAACCTTCAATTCTGTTCCACTGATATTTTATAAGAAGTTAAACATAGAA
>NC_091103.1:477500-485000 GCF_024713975.1 Paralichthys olivaceus
GTGTGTGTGTCTGTGTGTGTGTGTGTGTGTGTGTGTGTGTCTGTGTGTGTCTGTGTGTGTGTGTCTGTGTGTGTGTGTGTGTGTGTGTCTGTGTGTGTGTGTGTGTGTGTGTCTGTGTGTGTCTGTGTGTGTGTCTGTGTGTGTGTGTGTGTGTGTGTGTGTGTGTGTGTGTGTCTGTGTGTGTCTGTGTGTGTGTCTGTGTGTGTGTGTGTGTGTGTGTGTGTGTGTGTGTGTGTCTGTGTGTGTGTGTGTGTCTGTGTGTGTGTGTGTGTGTGTGTGTCTGTGTGTGTGTGTGTGTGTGTGTCTGTGTGTGTCTGTGTGTGTGTCTGTGTGTGTGTGTGTGTGTGTGTGTGTGTGTGTGTCTGTGTGTGTGTGTGTGTCTGTGTGTGTGTGTGTGTGTGTGTGTGTCTGTGTGTGTGTCTGTGTGTGTGTGTGTGTGTGTGTGTGTGTGTGTGTGTGTGTGTGTGTGTGTGTCTCACCCTGTGTTCAGCGGCTCCACAGCAGCAGAGAAGTAGAACCAGCAGCGGGACGATGCTCCGCCTCAGGCCGCCTGGAGGCTCCATACGTCCGGACACAGAGCTGCAGAGTCTCGGCCTCATCACACCGGGTCCACGGGCGGCTCGGCTCGGGATGGACTGCACTCCTCGGGGGGTCTGTGCGGTGTCCGGACTGTGGGATGGAGACAGTCAGTGCGGGAATCAAACCCTCAACATCCACTACACAAATTCCGGTCCTGCTCTAAAAAATAAAAGCCCCCAAACACGGGTCCGCTCAATGTTAATAAAAGGATCAGTGATGAAGTACTCAGTCACATGCAGGTTTATGTTGCACATAGGAAAAGAAAAAGTTGAATTCAAGACCCTGAAATGGATCATAAAATATATTTTACTGACAATAACATTTATAATGTTGTAAAGTATCAGACTACCATGAACAAATATATATTGATGATTTCAAATCATGAGATGGTTTTTAAATGTTTTACTTCAATATTTTAAGGTAAATATGATAAAACTCATCAAAATCATTAACAACATGATGAACAAGTCACACAACCACACACATGGAACCATCACAGGATCACAGACAAACATGAATCTGTGTTATCTGTGTAGTAAAGTCAAGTTTTACTTGAGTTCAACAATATAATACAAATAAAAACTTTGTTCACATTGACTGAAGAAGAGACATATTTGAATTTGTTAAATAAACAGTTGTTTGTTTTGTGAATTAAGTTTTCAGATCATTTACTTCTGAGAAAGTAAAAAATACAAAGATATCAAAATGTGAAAGGTCTTCCTTCCATCAGAAGGTGAGAAGAATAACGTGGAAGGAAATGTAAAGTAAAGAAATCGATGAAAGTGTAGAACAACACATAGTTATATACAGTAACACATACTGATGCACATGAATACACAGTAATACACACTCATACAAAGTAATAGAGAGTAGTTTAGAGTGTTGTTAGGGTTATTAAGTATTTTGGTTCTTGATATAATTTTGTTTTTAACTAAATAAAAGTTTCAATGATAATTGACTTCCATCAGTTTATTCAGGGCTTTTATTTTGGATGGCCGGGACTGCAGACCGGAAGTGTTGGTGTGCGTGGCTGCAGGTGATTGCGGTGTGTGAACGCGCAGCTCCGTGTGTGAACGCGCAGCTCCGTGTGTGAGAAGCTGCGGCTCGTGCTCCAGGATCAAAGTTTTCACGCGGACCGAGCGCGAGACCTTCAGGTAAGACTCACCTGAGCTGTGACGTGTGAATCCGGTGTTCGTTCACCGTGAATTAGTTCGCTGAGCGTTAATTTACCGTCAATTCAAAGTTAACTGTGTCTTCATGACGTCGACGGGTCGATTCCGTTACTTGATGACTGAGCCGCGGATGAAGCTGAGGACGACAGTGGACAAGTAACGGAGTACTTTTACTCAACTACTCTCAAGACACTGGACTGAGATGATGACGTCAGACTGTCTCTTGTTCTGTTTAACGTGAAGACAAATTAGGTTTAATTCAGTACCTCGAAGTACCTGATATATGTCGATAACACAGTCTAGTACTAGTAATACTCAGAGTAAATACAGGGAGTCAGCTGTAGAGTGATGGAGTTAAAGTACATACAAGTACTTCTGGGTTGTAGAGTAATAAAGTGAACGTTCAGAGTCAGAGCATAAATAATACTCAGGCAAAGTAAAAGTACTCAAAGGCTGTAGAGTGATGGAGTAAAAGTAAACAGTTACAATATATAAACAAATACTCGGGTAAAGTAAAAGTATTTGAATGTTGCATAGTAACGGAGTAAATGAAAAGAGTTGAGTGAAAATATAAATAATATTCAGGAAAAGTTCAAGTACTTAGTTGGTTGTATTGTAATGGAGTAAAAGTACTCAGACTGAGTTTTCTCACTGTATCAAGGTACCTGCAGTATTTATGACATCACTACCAGTTTGGAGCCAAACAGGGTTCAGTAAATAAGCCCCTCCCCTTAATGTTTTACGTTTGGTGTGTTCGTTACGTTCACCTCGTAGCTACAGCCGGAGATGTACCGGTGTACGCATCATGGTGGTGAGGTGTAATAGCCATGTGAATGGTAGGGGGCAGTGTTGCCATGATGTTGTGAGTTTAATGTCCTCGTCAGCCCTGCCTCTCTCTCATTGGCTGATGGACTCACTGAGGCTGTATGACACAACAACCCAAGGTCATGTGACTTTGACCATTTGACCTTCGTCCACCAATAATCAGTTCAATCTTCAGTTCAAGTAAATATCTGAAGCGATCTCCTCAAGGCGTTCTTGAGATATCACGTTCACAGGAGTGGGACAGACAGATGGACAACCTGAAAACACAATGTCTCCGGTCACTGGCATGGAGACATAGAGACAATAACAAAGTTTGTGTCATCAAGTGAAAATAGAGCGAGGATCCAGAAACAGATCAAGTGAACTCGAACAGTTGAACCACTGACGAGAAACTGAGAACAGATGTGTCAGTGCACAGAACAGCAGGAGTGAAGGGAAAGTGTGGGGACACCTGGTGGCCGAAGGAGGAATAACAGAACGTTCTCAAGAACACCAGGAGGGGATGAGGAGAGGAACCATGACGGTACCAAGGAGAGAACCGCAACGTTCCTGAGGACAGCGACTGGTGATGCTGCTGGTGGACCAGTGGTTTCCATGTCTCAGTGCCAGCAACACCCAGTGGCAGGAGGTGTAATGTCTTCAAGTTGTCTGTCCGTCCATTCTGTGATCACGATGTCTCAAGAATCAGTTGGTCACTGTGAACTCACTCTGAACCAGAGGTCAGAGATGAACTGAGTATATCTCAGAGGTCAAAGGTCATAAGGACCAAACTGCATGTAGACTGAACCTGAAGTGGTCTCTGGAGTCATACAACCGTAGGACAGTAATTGTAGTTTCTCTCAGTGTCTTTGTGTATTTTCTTTTCAACATCAACACTTTAAAGGGACAGTTCACACACAAAGGAAGTGAATGGGTGAAGTGTCTGAGTCCACAAAACCCGTCTGGAGTTTCAGGGTGAACCAGTGAAACGACGTCACTTACACCAAGTTTGAACCTAAAAGACATCACAGACAGTTCCCAGTGTCTCACTGTCCCTTTAACTAAAGACTCTAGAACAGAATCTTGAGCAGAAACTTCTCATGTGAAATGTGTTGAGGTCAGTTCAGTTTTTTAAGGAGACGGAAACACACGATGAAGCTTCTGATTCCTTCTCCTCAGAGGATGAACTCTGTGTCTTTAGTTTGTCTCTTTTGTCTCTGGAGGACGACCACTGGCGCTGCAGCATCGGGACGTCTTCTTTGGCTGAAATACAGCCAGAGGTGGAGTCAGAGTGAGGGCTGTGTCGTGGGCGGGACTTCCTCCAAGCGAGGGGACGAGATGCTGCCTACTTCCTGCTGCGCCCCCTTCACCTGGCTCTGGTAAATAAAAAAATCAGCACGTCTGTTAAACATGTAAACGTATAAATTAACATGATAACGTAAAAATATCATCTTCCTCTCCCCCCCACCTTCAGCTGCCTCCTGATGATCCTGACTGCTCCCCCAGCCGCTCTCGGAGTAAGTTCCTCTCTCTCATTGTTGATGAGACTCTTGTTACTCCTCCACTCCCTTGACACCAAGTGGCCGGAAGTTTCCATGTTGTCGATCCGTTCCTCTGACTGTTATCGAGACCACATTGAGTTCGGTTACACCACGTCCTCAGAGGATGAGGGAGAGCTTCATCCCTGAGGTCGCACGAGTAAAGACGCTCCCCTGTGGGTAGTGTCAGGAATGGATGAGATTCTCTGTGAGATGCTGAACCTCGGGAACAGTTCTTGTTCCTGTTCAGGGCGGTGGATCACACTCCTCAGCCTTCCTGAGAAAAATGGCTGCCGGGTCCTGGAGAGGAGGCTCTGGACGATTCAAGGATGAACTGATGAGATTTTGTTGGTCGAAGGTCAAGGTCCCTGTGACCTCACAAACATGTTTCTGGCGTCTTGAATGTGATAGCTCAAGTGTCCCTTTCGACCAGTTGTCCCTTGTCCCCAAAGTGACCTCATACTAGTTTGAATAATGTATGTGGACTGAAACGACACTGGTTAGTGGAGGCAAACAACCACAGGGTGGAGAAGCTAGTTGTGAACCTGACCTGCTGACATACTTTAGGTTAACTATGTTGTTTCTGGACAACCACGTGCAGGGGACGGGTTGTCCAGTGTGTCTCCATTCCTTGTGTCCCACAGGCATCAGACCTGGTTTCCTCAGGTCTTCTGATGATTTACAGACCAGTGATGGAGGGATGAGATGTCCCTGCAGTCGTAGAAAGTTTGTCTTCTTATGTAAACTTTTCTCTCTGTCCCACCGAGGTCATCGGGTTCAGTCTGTCTGCTCGACCAACCAGTGGCAGCACACTCTCACAGAAAGAGAGAGGGAGGGAGGAAAGAGGATGAATGGGGGATGGATGGAGGATGGATGGAGGATGGAGGGAGGATGGAGGGAGGATGGATGGAGGATGGAGGGAGGATGGAGGGAGGATGGAGGGAGGACGGATGGAGGACGGATGGAGGATGGATGGAGGGAGGATGGATGGAGGGAGGATGGATGGAGGATGGATGGATGGAGGATGGATGGAGGATGGATGAAGGATGGATGAAGGATGGATGAAGGAGGGATGGAGGATGGATGGATGGATGGAGGATGGATGGAGGGAGGATGGATGGAGGATGGAGGGAGGATGGATGGAGGATGGATGGATGGAGGATGGATGGAGGGAGGATGGATGGAGGATGGATGAAGGATGGATGAAGGATGGATGAAGGAGGGATGGAGGATGGATGAGGATGGATGAGGATGGAGGATGGATTAGGATGGATGAGGACGGATGAGGATGGATGAGGATGGATGGAGGGAGGATGGATGTGGATGGATGAAGGATGGATGAGGATGGATGAGGATGGATGAGGATGCATGAGGATGGATGGAGGATGGATGAGGATGGATGAAGGATGGATGAGGATGGATGGATGAGGATGGATGAGGATGGATGAGGATGGATGAGGATGGATGAGGACGGAGGATGGATGAGGATGGATGGATGAGGATGGATGGAGGATGGATGAGGATGGATGAGGATGGATGGAGGATGGATGAGGATGGATGGAGGATGGATGGAGGATGGATGAGGATGGATGAAGGATGGATGAGGATGGATGGATGAGGATGGATGAGGATGGATGAGGATGGATGAGGACGGAGGATGGATGAGGACGGTGTGAGTCCAGACTCTCAGAACAGTGTGACAGCAGATGGAGCGATAGCCACATTCCTGCTGCTGACAGCCACGCCTGACTGATAACCTCGTTTACTCAACGCAGCAGGAATGTGGCCCTACACAAACACCACTGCATGCTGGGAAACTCACCGTCTGGGGCCAGAGAAAAAACAACAGTCAGTTCACCAACAGGGGACATCAGTGTCTGAGGGGACATCAGTGTCTGAGGGGACATCATTGTCTGAGGGGACATTAGTGTCTGAGGGGACATCTGAGGGGACATTAGTGTCTGAGGGGACATCAGTATCTGAGGGGACATTAGTGTCTGAGGGGACATCTGAGGGGACATTAGTGTCTGAGGGGACATCAGTATCTGAGGGGACATTAGTGTCTGAGGGGACATCAGTGTCTGAGGGGACATTAGTGTCTGAGGGGACATCTGAGGGGACATTAGTGTCTAAGGGGACATCAGTATCTGAGGGGACATTAGTGTCTGAGGGGACATCAGTGTCTGAGGGGACATCAGTGTCTGAGGGGACATCATTGTCTGAGGGGACATCTGAGGGGACATTAGTGTCTGAGGGGACATCTGAGGGGACATCAGTGTCTGAGGGGACATCAGTGTCTGAGGGGACATCATTGTCTGAGGGGACATCATTGTCTGAGGGGACATCTGAGGGGACATCAGTATCTGAGGGGACATCTGAGGGGACATTAGTGTCTGAGGGGACATCAGTGTCTGAGGGGACATCTGAGGGGACATCTGAGGGGACATGGAGTCCTCTCCTCCATTACTATTAAAAGTAGCTGAAACGTTCAAAGTGATTTGAAAAAGAAATCGAATCTGCACACAGACAGAAAATATTATTATTTTAATAATCAATTGTTTTTATATTTTGAGTTTTAGTTCAGAGAGTTCTGTCCACTGTTTCTCAACACGGGGGCAGGGCCACTCCCCTTTTATAAAGAACATACACACGTGTGTTGTTATACAGTAAACATCAACACAATTTATCCTGTGTGTACCTTTTGTATGACGCACACACTCACACACACACTCACACACACACACACACACACACACACAGACAGACAGACAGACAGACACACACACACACACACACACACACACACACACACACACACACACACACACTCAGTCTGCTCTGAGAATCTCAGAGATCTTTTCCCTGCAGCGTGTTTACATTCCTCATCGTCTGAAAACAGAGAATCTGCCTCTGCTGCCGTCTGAACTCTGTCACTGCTCCTTCACTGCTCCTTCACTGCTCCATCACTGCTCCTTCACTGCTCCATCACTGCTCCTTCACTGCTCCATCACTGCTCCTTCACTGCTCCTTCACTGCTCCATCACTGCTCCTTCACTGCTCCATCACTGCTCCTTCACTGCTCCTTCACTGCTCCTTCACTGTTACTTCACTGCTCCGTCACTGCTCCTTCACTGCTCCTTCACTGCTCCTTCACTGCTCCATCACTGCTCCTTCACTGCTCCATCACTGCTCTGTCACTGCTCCTTCACTGCTCCATCACTGCTCCATCACTGCTCCTTCACTGCTCCTTCACTGCTCCTTCACTGCTCCATCACTGCTCCTTCACTGCTCCATCACTGCTCCTTCACTGCTCCTTCACTGCTCCTTCACTGCTCCTTCACTGCTCCTTCACTGCTCCATCACTGCTCCTTCACTGCTCCATCACTGCTCTGTCACTGCTCCTTCAC
>NC_091103.1:487500-525000 GCF_024713975.1 Paralichthys olivaceus
CATCAAGTTCTAACTGGTTCCTCTGGGTTCTATCAGGTTCTGTCAGATTCAGGTCTGATTCATATTCAGTTCAAACATGTTATATTTTGTTCTATCAGTTGTTTGAGCAGTGTGTTCTGCTTGGTTCTAACATGTTCTAACGTTTTTATCAGGTTTTTAATCTACCACGTTCTAATAGTGTCTAATAAATATCCTGCAGAGTTCTAATGTGTTATTATAGGTTTTATTATGTTCTATCAAGTTTGAAAATGCTCTTCAGCTTTGAAACTGTTTCAGCTGAACAGCTCCAACTGTCACTAACATGTTCGGTTTATTCTGCAGGGAGCTCCAGGTGGTCTGGGGGAGCAGGGTCGACAGGGGCCCCCAGGATTCCCGGGTCCTCAGGGGCCTCCCGGAGAAAAGGGGCAGAGAGGAGACGAGGGGCCAACAGGAGCCGCAGGCCTGAAAGGAGACGTGGTGAATAAACAGGGTTCTGCTGTAGACACGATGGTTCTGTTTGTTCTGATTGATTCTGTGTCAGATCTCTTCTGTTCATTCGACCAATCACAGCTCGTCTCTCTTTGTGACTCAGAACCTTCATTAACGCTGAGTTTGTTGACTGTTGTTTCAGGGAAGTGTCGGCGTTTTTGGATTTCCGGGTTTAGAGGGCGTCCCGGTAAGAGTCCCCGCCCCGATCACTCTGTCAGCTCCTCTGATTGGTCCACCTGTAGTGATGTCAGACTGTGTTTGTCTGTTTTTGTGTGTTCAGGGTCACCCAGGTCCTGCTGGAGGTCCAGGTTTTCCGGGTCTGGATGGATGTAATGGCACCAGAGGGCAGAGAGGAGATCCTGGATTTCCTGGAGAACAAGGACCTGATGGAGAAGTGGTTAGTGAGTCAAAAATTGAATTTCTTATCTTAAAATTAAAATATGTGGTAAGGTCCATAAAGTGTTTCCCGTGATACTAGAAACAGAATATATTGTTCTTGTAGTTGTTATTAAAGGACAAAGTATACTGTAGTACTAAGTAAAGTAAATGAAGTGTGCTATTCAGTCAGCAGCATGGCAACTGTGTTTTGGTTTTCAGGGTTTTCCAGGACTGAAGGGATTTCCAGGAGATCCAACAGTTTACTTCATACAGTACCCTGGACTACCCGTGAGTACTTGTAGTAGTGTCAGGATATATACAATGATAACTGTGATAATTAATTACTGATGTTATGTAAATGTACCATGAAAGTATTGTGTAAATAATCAAGGACTCGTTGGTGGTGTATTTTTCTAATTGTCTGTATCATGATTACATAGAGAAACAATTATGAAGGTTTGTTTGTTCTTCTTCGTATTACGAAGACAAATATGAAGAAGTACTGTTTCAAAAGATGCAACTGTCACTGGCCACATGCTAAAATGTGTCCTTTATGTTAGCATGGTTCTCTAGTAATACATCCACTAGAGGGCAGCACAGAGTTTGAGAGTTTCTGACAGAAACAAACAAGACGAGGTTTTCATATACGTCTTAAAGCTGCAGCGTGTAAGATTCAGGTGAAAGGATCTATTGGCAGTGATTGAATAAAAATATCCAATTGATTTTTCCACTAGTGTTTCATCCAAATTGTACAAATTATTGTTTTCATTACCCTGGACTTTATATTTACGTACTTTATATTTAAACACTTTATATTTAAACACTTTCTTACTGTGTGTGTGTGTGTGAGACAGGGAGAGACTGGGACCAGTGGACTTCCTGGACTTCAGGTGAGAGCAAACAAACAAACAAACATGTGAAACATGAACCTGAACTATATCTGAGACTTAACCCCCCACACCCCCGCCCCCGCAGGGTAAGCAGGGACCCCCTGGTCCAATAGGAGGTCTGGGTCCAGCAGGAATGGACGGGACCAACGTGAGTCGACACAAAAACTTAACACAACAGAAAATAATAAATTAAATGTTTTTTTTCAAATTGATTGAAAATGAATGCTTATTATTAATAGAGTTCATGTTGTTATATAATGTGTCTGTACAGGGTCTCCCTGGTCTGCCTGGATCCAGGGGTCCACCTGTAAGTTTCATTTTCACAATATGATTGTTTTGTTTTTATTTTACTTTTTTAATGAGATGTTCTTAATAAACTCACAACAGCTGCTCTGGAACTGAAAACTCTGAGTTGAGTTCATGTTTAAAATTAATAAAGTTTTCTGTCTGTTATTGATTAACTTTCAGATTAAGTGTCTGATTTTCACTTTTTTCATGTTAGGCTTTTGTTTCTAATATCAATGATTCTGTTTATTTGAAATGAGAAAAAACTGTAAAAAATAAATTGACGCCTCTTTGGTCAGTGCACAGTGGAGGTAACCTGCGACGGGACATTAGTTAGCTATCAGTGTTAACAGTGATCGGTTCTTGTTAATGACCAGGCTGATGTGTTTCAGGGAGAAAAAGGTCGATCTCTGCCCGGACAGAAAGGAGACGAGGTAAACCACACCCCTCTGTGACGTCACAACAGACCCTTCCCCTTGTGGTGACATCACTGAGGGGGCGGGGAACTGGAGCATCAGTCAGGACAGTTTGAGGCTGATTTATCTTTTGTACTTGTACTTACAATGAGGTGCTGTGTTCTCCACAGGGTGAACAGGGTCTCCAGGGGCCTCCAGGGCCGTTTGAGTACATCGACCCTCCAGAAGACCTGTACATCAAAGGAGAAAAGGTGGGTGGGACTTTAGTTGTTCACAGCCAATGAGATCACAGCTGTTCCACCGTGGTTCTACTTTGGTTCTACTGTCACTGACCTGAAGCTGCTCATTCTGCTGCAGCTGAGATCATTGTATATCTTTGTTCTGTTGGAGTTCTACAGTAGTCTTATCTTTGGCCCAGCTGTATCTGGTTCCGTTGGTTCTTACGTCGGGCTCTATTGTTGGGTTCTAACTTGTGGTTCTGTTGTTTCCTCAGGGTACTAGGGGGGTTAAAGGCATCTGTGGATTCAAGGGACTTCCGGTAAGTTCAAAAACCTGATCAAACCTGTGAAACGTGGCTGAAGGAAGCCTGGGTTCTAACCTTGAACTGCGTTCCAACAGATTAAATGGGTCTATCAAGTTCTACCAGTGTTTATCAGCTGTTATCAGATTCTATCAGGTTCCAGTGTATGCTGCTGCATGTTCTACAGCTTTCCAACAGTTTTAACAGGTCTAACATAAACGTTGTGGGCATTATTCAGAATCAGATTTATTGCCAAGTAGGCAAAATCTTACCTGTCTCAGAGTCCTGGAGACGTACAGGTCCTGGAGAGAGGGCAGGTGACAGCCGATCACCTTCTCGGCCGAGCGAATGGTGTGCTGCAGTCTGGACCAGTCCTTGGCTGTAGCAGCAGCGAACCATGGACTCAATGATGCAGTGTAGGAGTTCACCGTCATCGACTTTGGCAGGGTGAACTTCTTCAGCTGCAGCAGGAAGTACATCCACTGCTGGATGTGGTGAGGGAGCCAATGTTCAGCTCCCACTTCAGGCCCTGGGTGATGAAGATGCCCAGGAAGCAGAATGGTTCCAATGGTTCCACACAGAGACATGTTTCCCCAGCTTCACGTGCTGCCTCCTATCAGACGGGAAGTCTGGGATCCACCTGTAGATGGAGTCAGGCACGCTCAGCTGTGAGAGCTCGTCCTGGAGCAGAGTAGAGATTATGATGTTGAATGCAGAACTGAAGTCCACAAACAGGATCCTGGCGTAGGCTCCTGGGGGGTGCAGGTGCTGGAGAATGAAGTGGAGAGCCATGTTTACAGCATCGTCTACAGATCTGTTGGCTCTGTAGCTGAAATGTAGAGGGTCTGGACTCATTCCCTCGATGTTCATGAGCTCTTCACTGGTGAAAGAGCTCGCAGCAGAAAATGGTTAAAACATAAAACGAGACAAGAAAGTGTGAACAAAGACACAGAGGCAGAGGTTAACAGCGCCATACTGAACAAGATTGGTTGGTCATCAGATTAGAACAGAAGGTTATTGATTATCAGATATTGATATTGATTATTTTGTGTGTGTGTTTGTGTGTGGTCTCAGGGTCTGGACACACTTCCAGGAATCAACGGAGAGAAGGGGATTCTGGGATTCCCTGGGTCCAGGGTCAGAAATTCATTTTACATTTTCACCTTATTGATCAGTGATTTTGTCTCAGCTAACACCAGCTGTTGCCTCATAGTAAGAAATGCATTTAAGGGATTTGTTTTGTTGGATTAATAAAGTAGAGATGAGTCGGATCAGAGAATTTATTATTTTCTATTACAGAGACATAGAGAATCCGATGGACTCATTAATATTCAGATTAATATTTAAACATCAGCGTCCAAACTCAGATGATGTGTTTATGTGTTTCAGGGGTTTTCTGGCAGCATTGGTCCAGTCGGAGAAAAAGGATTCAAGGTGAGTGGACACAATCAAAAAATTACAAAATGAATAGTATTAATAATAATAGTATTAATAATAATGAGGGAAGCCCTTTCAATGTCACAAGAAGTTAATTTGGTGGTAGTTTTACCGTGCGGTCCTTTTTGAATTGGGTCTGTTAGTTTTCCTGGTGTGTGTCTGTGTTTTCAGGGGATCAGAGGAAGTCCAGGTCTCCCAGGTCTGATTGGACGAGAAGGTCCAAAGGTCAGTTTAACGTTTCTGCTCCGACCAATCAGAGAGCTCCTGCCTCTGGTACAGTCTGTAACAATCCTGTCTTTTCCCAGGGCATGATGGGAGATCCAGGACCTAAAGGGCTCCCTCAGAAGGCCGACATCACTCACACAGGTACAGATCAGCTGAATGTGTCACATCACTGCCAACAACACACAACGCCATCAAACTGCTGATGTCATCATGCTGCTGATGATGTCATCTATCTGCCTCTTTCTTTTAGGTGAGGATGGGGACCCTGGGCCCTCTGGACCAAGTGGCCCTCCAGGACACATGGGGCTGATGGGAATGCATGGACCCCCAGGAGCCCCTGGCAGTTTAATACCTGGTGGGTAACATTATAAATGTTATAATATGTAATAAATGTTGTAAATATTACAATTTAAAACTTAGATATTGAGTTAGTATGATAAATGTTCTACAGTTTCTATGTTACAATAAGTGTTTGGTGATATGAGAAGAAAAAGGTTCTCTGATGGTTCCTTTTCAGGACCGACAGGTGCTGTGGGTCAGAGTGGAGTTCCAGGATCCAAGGGAGACAGAGGAGATCCCGGTCAAGTCTTTACCGATGGACCCACCCCTGGAGAACCTGGAAAAGCAGGACGTCCTGGACTCAGAGGACCGAGGGGAGAGCCAGGGAATCCAGGTGCCAAAAAAACTCATGTTCATGTTTGTTTTTAGCTTAATAAATATATTCAACACTGGTCCGTCAATGCTGTCTTCCTATTTACTATTTTTTTCACCCGTCAGGTCGCTACTGTCTTCCCGGGGCTACAGGAGAATCTGGAGAGCCGGGCCAACAGGGACCTCCAGGGACTCAGGGCTTCCCAGGAATCAAAGGTCACTGTCAGCAAATCGTCTTTGTTTTGTTAAAGTTTCTTCCTCAGGTCTTGTAAAGGAGGTTTAAAATCAGTTTTTTACAAAGCACGGAATCCTTTAGTGTTGAGTTTTGAGCAATATATATCATTGACCATTTTTTGAGTAAAATTTTAGCTTACTCTCAAAACTGTGGTACATGGAAACCCACATTTATTTTCATTGGATTTTTCAAATTTTCACAAAATTTTGTCAAAATTTGATGGAAAGAGCTGAGGCTCCAAAATAGTTCCCTGAGGAACTCCAAACTCAAGCCTCAACTCTCTGTCACTGCGTGTTTTAGGCACCGATGGGGACTGCTCCTGTGGCCCTCCTTTTATACTGAGGGGCCCTCCTGGCTCTGTGGGTGACATAGGGTATTCTGGGTTTCCGGGAGTCCAGGGAGCCCCAGGGCAGAGAGGAGAGCAAGGTGTACCTGGAGATGTTGGAGAGAGTGGACAACAGGTGAGTTACCAAACAACAGGTTGATTTGCTTTGATTTCTTTGTCTGTTGTTAATGTGATTGTTTTGTTGCAGGGTCTGGGTGGATTCCCAGGTGTCAAAGGGTTCAAAGGTCAGAAGGGAGATTTCATTGTGGTGGATATTATTGGTGAGTTCACACCTCTGGGTAACTATGAACACCCGACAGTACAACACCTGTAATATGTTTCAGGAAGACATGATGATGTCATGTCAAAGTATCAGAAGCTCTGATTGGACTCTTGTCTCCAGGTGAGAAGGGAAACAGGGGCCGGCCGGGCCCTGAAGGAAGGCAAGGGCTCTCAGGGAGAAGAGGACTTGATGGGCTCCCTGGGGCCCCAGGAGACCCCGGTCTGCAGGTCAGTCTGATGCTCCAGGTGAACAAACAGTAATTTCATATCCATTTGAAAGTAGAACAGAACAGGGTTGAATAAAAAACTCAAAGAGGATCTGTGAAGTTTTCCAGTCAGTTCTGAACTAAAGAAGCCTTTTGGATGAGAGGTCAGTTGTTCACTTGTTCAACCTCTGAACCCGCTGCAGCTCTGCTGATGCTCCTGGTCCTTCTGTTCTCACTCTTCTTTATAAATCTGCTTATTTTCAGGGTGAAAGTTTCTCCAGTTCTCCTGGAGAAAGAGGCTTCCCAGGATTTCAAGGGCCAAAGGGATTACCAGGACCCCCAGGTTCCCCTGGAGTAGGTGTAGTTGGTGCTATAGGACAGGCAGGGGTCCCTGGAGCCCCGGGACCTCCAGGAATCCTGGGTCCACCAGGGCCAAAGGGGGCTACTGGTAAGAATCAATCAGAATTCCATTTTGAATAATTCAGGAAAATTTGTGACAACCAACTCCGACACTGTGTTTCATTAACACCCTTGCACAACATGTTTGACTCATCCTGCAGGGGAGACTCTACCCTGTGTACCCAGAAACCCCGGGCCCTCTGGGGAGAAGGGAGACACAGGAAACGCAGGTACACAGTACCTATAGCATCTGTCTGTCTGTTTAGCTTTCTGCTCACCTGTGTGTCTGACTTCCTGTTCACCTGTCTGCTCAACTGTGTCTCTCCAGGTTATCCAGGATTCCCGGGACCTTCAGGCTTTCGTGGTATCACAGGACCTGATGGAATTAAAGGAGACAAAGGACAATCTGGACTTCCTGGGCTACCTGGACGACAAGGTATCAGAGCACACCTCTCACACTGTTGGATCCTGTTACATTGTCTTTGAAAGTATTTTTGCATACAAACCTGACTTGAGGATCAAAAATACACTATGTTGAGTTCTACTCGCATTGTCAACATCAAGACATATTTACTGAAGCTAAAAAGTAGTAATTGTAGTTTACAAGGAGGAGTGGTTACTGATTAGGTTCTCGTGATTGTTTAGCATGTTGTAGTGATCAATAGGAAGGTTCTAAAGGTCCCATACAATTAAAACTGTTTTTTTAGATCATCTGTGGAAAGAAAGTCTTAGTAGTGGTCAATTTGGACATTATGGAGGTTATTGAAGTTTTGGGTTGTGTTAGTTACTCATGAAGTTCTGGTGGGCAAAGAGGAGGTTTTAAAGGCCCTTTGGTAAACCTTTGGGATTACTGATGTATTTCAGAATGTCAATGGTGAGATTAAGTTGTTTTGAGTAGTCCTTAAAGATGTGCTGTTGGTCCATTTGGGCTATAAAGGTCATTGAAAAAGTTCTACTACTAAAGTTTTGGAAGTTGTACCTGCCAATTAGAAGGTTTTAGTGGTCCTCTACAAGGTCTCAGAAGAACTTCAGAAGGTTTCTAATGGCCCCTTAGAAGTGTTCTAGTCATGGGTAGGTGTCTTCTTGAAGTTGTTGTGGTATTATGCAAGGTCCCAGTACTTCTTCAGGGGGGTCATTATGGGCCTGGGTTGGTTGTTTTAGAGTTTTCAAGGGAGTTAAACACCAATGAGAGATTTTGCCTGTCACAGCAAATGAGGGAATGTCCTTTTGAAGAATTATGTCCATCCCTCCAGTGGAGTTCAAAACATTGAAGATGTTCGAGAGACTGATGATTAATCATTACTAATTAATTGAAGTACCTTTTCTTTTAATTTGTCCTCCACATGTATATTCGCTCCTGATCTTGCAGGACCTCCAGGTTTTGTTGGAGACACCGGAGAAGAAGGACCTGAAGGCTTCAGTTATGGTGGAGATCCAGGTAAGGTTACTCTCATCATCTGGTTTATACCTGACTCAATAGTTCAGGTCCAAATGGCAATGAAATGTATTTGGCAATTTTTCTGAACCACTGACTCGGACATGAAAGTGTTTCTGACTGTATCAGACTAATATTTAGTCTTACACTATTTATAACCCTGTATTCCAGGCTCTCCAGGGATTCCGGGCTTTCCTGGACTCAGGGGCCCAGCAGGGGACTCTGAGGTTGGGCCTTCAGGACCCAGAGGTTTCCCAGGACCACTAGGCTCTCAGGGACCTAAGGGAGTCCCTGGCACCCCCGGCAGTGACGGACTTCAAGGTTAATTCTTCCTCTATCCACCTGTTTGCCATCTATTCAATTTGAAATGTGACTGATTTGAAGGGTTGGTTAATATATTGAAGATAGAGAGATGTTTATTTTTATACTACATGCAGTTGTTCACCTACCAACATATTTTCGAGCAACAGTCACAAATTGGGACAAGACTAGATGTCTAGCAGACTAAGTATTCGACAAATCAGTGACAGCTACAGCCAATCACAGCACAGGAAGGGATAAAGTTTGTTTGTAAGGATTGGGGACCAGATGTCATACTCAAGGGATGAAGCAGTGACTCTGATTCACTCTGTAATTGTTTGTTCAGGAGCCTTTGGACTGGCTGGGGGCCCTGGAGCAAAGGGCCAGAGAGGACAGGATGGAGCCCCAGGGATAACTGGTCCCCCAGGCCCCTCACCTAACTTCTGTGAGATCGGAAAGCCTGGTTCCAGGGGTCCCTTTGGCCCTCAGGGACCCACTGGACCACCAGGTAAGTCCTTACCACTTTACCTCATCTTACTTTTTGTTACAGAAACAAACATTAAAAATGACCAAACATAAGCCGCTTCATTTTAACATCATGTTTTATGTCAGGTTTTCAGGGGGAGAAAGGAGAGACTGGGGAGGTGGGTCCTCCAGCTTTTGGCCCTCAAGGTCCTTCAGGTAAACCGGGCTCTCCAGGTTTCCCTGGGTTCCCGGGTCTGCAGGGCCCCACTGGCCCCAGTGGAGACTCAGGACTGCCAGGACCTAATGGTCAGAAAGGTGAGCGCACTTTTACCACCCACACGCCTGTAATGTTTCCTTTGGATGTGTTGCCAATGAAATATTCTCTGTGTGTTTCAGGTCTGCTTGGGCCCCAAGGAAAGTATGGAGGGCCAGGAGCTCCAGGACAGACTGGGTCCCCTGGGGCTCCAGGGCCGACTGGGGAAAGAGGGTTCAATGGACGAGATGGAGCTCAAGGATGTGAAGGGACAAAAGGAGAGAAAGGTAAACAACAAGTAATGTACTGTGCTATAATGTACTGCATTATAAAACAGTGCTACCACAATAAACTCTATATATGTCTTGGTTCCACTGCTGACACAGATGTTAATTTCAAGCTTATATTATTTCAGTCTGTTTAAAACTTTCCCATGTGTCGCCTGCAGGCTGTAAAGGGGCCCCAGGGTCTCCCGGGGAAACCAAGTATATCCTTTTTAAAGGAGAGGGAGGAAAACAAGGAACCTCTGGCATCAGTGGCTTCCCAGGACCACGAGGTCAGAGTCAGCCAAGTACATCATCAGTCATCACTGTTTAAAGCTAAACTTTGTCTCACATCACTGACTAAGTTTTTCGCACTATTCAAGGTTGTAGTTCTTCCATTCTGATCTCTGGCAGTTTGTTCAGTAACATATAAAACCTGATTCGACCATTTCCTGAAGACAGCGCTTACCAGTGTCATGTGACTGGTCCTCTGAGCTGAATCCTTGAACACATCTTCTCTACAGGAAGTAAAGGTGTCATAGGAGCTCCAGGAAATCCTGGGTATCCTGGAATCAATGGACCCCCAGGTATCATAGGACCCCCAGGAACAACGGGTCGCTGCAGTACGCCAGGATTACCAGGACAACCAGGACGTCAAGGACCTCCAGGACTCATCGGCTTCCCAGGAGAGACAGGAGATCCAGTAAGAAGAGAAAGTACTTGATGAGTCAGATATGATTATATGGAGATAAGTCAGGCAGGAGGTACAGCTGCTCCTTGTACTTACACATGTTGGACCGTCAGATGTTTTTGTCACTGAACATTGTTGTTGAAAATGTAGGATATGGGAATTACCAAAGTACTAGAACTTTATTGTTTAATGTTTTCGTTTGCAGGGTGACACGGGATGTCCGGGGAAATCTGGAAAACCCGGTTGCGAAGGATATACCGGAAAGAAAGGTACATGGTTGACCCAGCAAAGATCCAACTATTGTTGTTGGTTCTGTCCAGTGCAGGTTGTTGAGTTAAGTTTGTTCTTGTGTCTCAGGTGACAAAGGAGACTCTGTTGGTTGTCCTGGTGTACCAGGAGAGAGGGGGCCTCCTGGAGACTTCGGGCCATCAGGTAATGATCTGGTTCTGGTTCTGTAGCAGTGAGAGGAGTGTAGAGATAATCTGTTACAAAAAATTAATTAACTGATAAAGTCTTGTTTGTAATGCAGATTTATACACGTTATCGTTGTACACTATAAACCATCTCATTCCTGTATTAATCAGCGGGTTTTGTTTCTCAGGACCTCCTGGACCTCGTGGAGAGCCTGGAGGACCCGGTTTCATTGGGGATCTGGGTTCAAAAGGATGTAAAGGAGATCCTGGCCACCGCGGAGACCCGGGTCAATCAGGTAATTAGCCTCAACCTGGACCTTATCATTATTTTACCTTTACTCTGTAACATTAGCCAAGTAAACCATAAACTTTATAAAACAAGACAACTTGAAAACTCTCCAAAGGTAAAGCCAAAGTATCTGGATTGCCCCTTGGTGGCTGGCTGCAGTAAAGGTCTTAATGTCAAAGATTTTAGGTTGTTCTTATCACACTGATGTTTGTTTATGTTTCTGATCAGTTTGATTATAATTATTGTAAAAACAGGCTGAGACATCATGATTGACAGCTGAGAATGACTCGTCATTGGTCATGTACATGTATGGGTCTGAATATTGGCTTTTCTTCTTAATCTAAAAAATAAAGTGGGCAGTTATTCGATTGATTCGTCAAACAAAATAACATGTCTGGTCTCCAAACTTAACCTGTTCCTGCGCTCTGATTGGCTGTAGAACTCTAGTTGGAGGTGTTGACATGTTAAATTGCATATTTGAAATGTGGTGATCGGTGACTGCCACTCAAACACAGAGTTGGCTCCAATCTGGGGCTTTTGTTGGTGAGTTCCAAAATTTGTTGGCAAGGGGAAAATCGGAAATTGTGTGGGTGTGAACTAGGCATAAATGTGTCTTCGGTCTGTCTGATTTATTTCAGGTGTGATCGGTCCCTATGGTCCCAGAGGTCGTCCAGGTGGTCCTGGTCTTCCTGGCAATGCAGGTACTGATGGACCCCCAGGACCACAGGGCTGCCCAGGACTTCAAGGTTAGAACTGAAACCCAGACATGCCATCATTTTAAGGCAATTGTACTTAGTTAGCAACAGATAGAAATTTTGTCAAGGCACTTTTCATAAAGAGGTCTAGAGATAATCTTTACAATATTACATCAGGGAAGTTCGTTTTTAAGTATCCTTAGTTTCCTACAGTTGTTGGTGTTTGTTATATTGAAATAACAGATTGTGAGTTTGATTCCCAAATTATTTTGTCGCATCAGGGCCTCCTGGACCGCTGGGACTTCATGGACTGGACGGACTTAAAGGAGTGAAGGGGGACATGGGGACTAGAGGTACAAGTCTTACACATCTTTTCTGATAAGATTATCCATCAGCCCAGATACACAACCACTTAATATCATGTGACCAAAGTAGAGTTTATCAAATTGACTTTGATTGATGCCAATTCTGTTCGGTAATCTTTTTGTGAGAACATCATTATTTTATCAGGTTAGTGTGACCATGCTGCCTCTGTGAAACTATTTCCTATAAATGTTTATCTCTCTGTCTTCATAGGTCTGGCTCTGCCAGGTCCTCCAGGTCTCAAAGGTCTTCCAGGGGATAAGGGTCCTCAAGGTCCTCCAGGTCCCTGTGGTCCATCTCAGCCAGGACAACCAGGAGCAAAAGGCCCCGCAGGACCCAAAGGTCTGGAACAGCATGACCTAAAGATCAGAACTTAAGTTGGATTCTTTCTCTGTAATGTGCCTTTACGTGTTGTTGTAGGACCTCAAGGCAGTTATGGAGCTCCAGGTAAACCTGGACCAAGCTGTAAAGATCCAGTCCCAGGCCCTAGTGGAGATCCTGGTTTCCCTGGACCAGATGGAGAGCCAGGTAGGTCTTAACATTCAGGTTGAACTATCTTCAAGAGAGGAATCATCTGGATACCCTGCGACATGAGTTTGATGTTTCAGGTTGTCCTGGGGACATGGGGGATCCTGGTCCAAACCCTGCCATAGCTGGGGATGATGGAGACAACGGAGACACAGGCTACAGAGGACCAGTGGGTCTAAAGGGATATCAAGGATCCAAAGGATTGCCAGGCATCGCTGGAGACAATGGAGTGAAAGGTCAGACTCTCATTGTATCTTAGATTTCTTAATATTAACATGCATGAACATTCTACTGCTGACAGAGCCTCATTCAGAGAGCTAACTGCTAATGGTAGTTAGCTGTCATTACCTGGCTGGGCTTGGCTGTTCCAAGCTCAGCTCAGTTGAAAGCTCAAATCTGTGGTATAACTGAAAACATTTTCAGAATGAACCCCGAGTGAGGATTGGGAATCCACTAATCACCTAAACATGGACTGTCATTAAGCACATCTGTGTGTTGGTGTGATCAGGTATGAAGGGGTCACAAGGTCTGATGGGACTACCTGGTAATCAGGGACAAAGAGGTTGTCCTGGTCCTGGAGGGCCTCGTGGACCTAAAGGTGATGATGGATTGGCAGGTCCAAAAGGAGAAAAGGGAGGAGTCTCCCCCTGCCCCATCTACCCTCCTGCCCAACCGGGCCCCCCAGGTCCCCCTGGCCCCCCTGGTAAACCTGGAGAGATTGGCTTCATGGGAGAAACTGGCCCGAGGGGTTTTAAAGGTGAGAAGCAGAAATTGGACCAGGTCCCATGCAAACTCTTTTGTGTTGTCAGACAGTATTTTGATGTTTTCACTGAGAGTTAAGCATCAGACTTTTTTACTTTACTCACCAACAGCTGTCTCCAGGTTAAACTCTATTTACTGTGCACTATTCATTCTGTGTGCAACTGTTTCACTGTGTTTATTTTTCACTCTGTAAATACTGTTTAAACTGTATGTATGTTTTTTAAAAACATTTTTACATCTTTTATTTTTTGCTGCTGTAACGTTATAAGATCAAATATTTGATCTTATATTATCGTATATTAGAAAACAACGCCAACATTAACTGCAGTTATCATGCTAACTAGCTAGCTATCCAGCCCCGCCCTGCAGGTCCATCTCATTCAATGGCAGAGGAAACTTGAAAAAAGCCCCTTGAGGGACAGCCAATGAAATGTCTTGTTGAGGCTTAAGAACAGAGGATGTTGCTCCTTGTTGAGATCAACGGTGATTTGTGAATATTGGCTATATAAATAAAATTTGATGGATCGAAGGAAAAGTGAAATACAAAACATCTAATGGAAACTACTAACATTGGTTTTAGTGTTTGAGCTGCTGATTATTAGGATGGTTGGTTTGTTCCAGGTATAACGGGGGATCCCGGGTCTGAAGGACCAATTGGTTTTGTGGGCCCCCCAGGTCCAGATGGAAACCAAGGAGAGGCCGGCCTGCAGGGGGAGAACGGAGATGTTGGAGCCAAAGGTGAGACCTCTGCCTATCTGTGTTCACCTGCCCATTTCTGCTTCAATTATATTTTACGTATATATTACGTATAAATTATGTATTTACTCAGGTCAGTTTAGTTTGGATCAACATGGCCTGCAGATGAAGTCATGTTGTTTTTTTTGTCAATATAACTTCCTGTTGTGGTTTTTGCGTCTCAGGTGATTCTGGTCCAGTCGGTGACCTCGGTCCTCCTGGACAATCCAAAAACTTGAACTCAGGTTTCCTGTTGGTGAGGCACAGCCAATCAAATCAAATTCCCACCTGTCCATTTAACATGAGGGTCCTATGGAACGGATACAGTCTGCTGTACCTGGAGGGTCAGGAGAAGGCTCACACTCAGGACCTGGGTATATACTGTGTATATATATATACACATCAACATACACATTCTAAGGGTTACATGCTGTTAACCTAAAAATGTAAAGTTCACTGCCACTGCCATTATCACCTCAGTCTCATGACTCAGGGGGTAGAGCGGTCGTCCTCTTACCAGAAGGTCAAACCACAAGTCCTTGGGCAAGATACTGACCCCAAAATAAACTGTGCTGCATTCTCTGAAGTGACCAGCAGAGGCAGACTCCACTGGTTCGTTTCAGGCTCAGGTGTTTGTCAGTGTTCCTGTTCTCACCTGCTGTTCGTTCAGTGAACTCGCAAACATCCACACAACACGTTACCTGAAGTTACCTGTAAATAATATTATTTCAATAAGATTTATCCTCCTTTAATACTTGTACTAACGATATTTCCAGGTCAGGCGGGGTCGTGTATGCAAGTGTTTTCCACTATGCCGTTCTCCACCTGTAACATGGGAGCCTGCTCTTACGCCAGTCGTAACGACAAATCCTATTGGCTGTCCACGACGGCGGCCCTCCCCAGCATACCTGTGAGCGGGCCCTCCATCGAAGAGCACATCAGCCGCTGTGTGGTGTGTGAAGCCCCCTCCTCACCTGTTGCACTCCACAGCCAGACTTCCGACAAGCCAGACTGCCCCCCCCAGTGGACGAGCCTGTGGACAGGATACTCGTTTCTCATGGTGGGTACTACAGTACTGAAAGTACAACTACTACAGTACTACTGCTTCTGCTCATAATAATACTACAGAAAAAACAGTAAGTCTTGTGCCAAAAATATTAATATCACATGAATACTATAATACTACTGCTACTGCCATACTGCTAATATTAATAATACTCCAGCTCACACTGTTACTATTAGAAGTGATGCAACTGCTACAATGGCTAACAGTGCTAAACTAATACTTCCTCTGTCGATCTCTCACCTGACAATGATGTCATTTCCTGTGATTGTCGCAGCATACAGGTGCAGGTGATGAGGGTGGCGGTCAGTCTCTGACGTCATCAGGGAGCTGTCTGTCGGACTTCAGGGCCCAGCCCTTTGTGGAGTGTCAGGGACCCCGAGGAACCTGCCACTACTTTGCCAACATCTACAGTTTCTGGCTGACCATAGTGGACACGAGCACCGTCGCCTCCAACAGCTCCTCCACCACGCTGACCGACGGCTGGCAGCAGAGGAGCAACATCGGGAAGTGCAACGTCTGCATGAGGGATTGAGAAGGAGGAACGCCACCTCCTCCTGCATGAGGGAGTGAGGGGACGCTGTCGGTTCACTGAGGAGCAGGAAGTGTCGCATCCAGTCAACTCCCCCCTGCAGGAGGCAGCAAGGAACTCCTCCACCGAGCGGACGCACAAAATGAGACTTGTTTATTTGTGTCTATGAGGAGAGACGGTCGTGTTAATGACAATGCTGCCAATCAACTCATCTATCAATCCACCCTGTTCAGATCTTCAGGAGGGACTCGTCTTCACTAACGATCAGATGTTTGATGTCAGGCTTCATTACAGGTTATCACATCCTGTAACAGCTGATTGGTTGACAGTTCTCTTGTCATCCAATTACGAACCAGTGAAGTTTAGGCCTCGCCTCTAGCCCCACCTGCTGGCCAACCAGAACCGGCCCCTGAATATGTATTCTGATGGTCAGGTGAGAGGCAGTGACTGCGTGTCATTGGTCAGTCAGTGTTGTGTTAATATTTAGAGAGAGAATCGTGTGAGAAGATGTGAAAATAATCGACATTAAACCTTGAAACAATGAGCAGCGCTGACGTCGCAGCACAGAACCAGAACCAGGATCAGGATTCAGACTAGAACCAGAACTAAGAGCTGAAAATATGAATTTCTATCCTCCGTGTTCATCTGTATGGATCTTCACTCTTTAGTTTTTATTTGTGTTTTAAATAAAGTTCACTTGAATATTTGTCTGTTTCATATAATGAAAAATATTTGTTTGAATATTTTTAAGTTACAACAAAAAAAACTCATGAAAATGTTTTTTAAAAACAAGTAACTTCCTGTTTCTGTCATTTAGGTGAAATTTTTTTTTTTGAAATCTTTCGTGGTTTTTATCTGGTTTCAGTTCAGCCTCTGTTCCTGGTGGCAGACCTGGTTCTCGTCTTGGTCCTGCTCCAGGTCCTGGTCCTGGTCTGAGACCTGTAATATCTCTCTGTGATTTGTAAATATGTTTGAACTCAGCCGTTTTATATTTTTACTGTAAATGTCATCAGAGTTATTTATTTAGCCTGAGATTAATGTTGGTGCTATTTGATGTTTTATTTGTTTTTATTTTATTTTATTTTGAAAAACAACAGCACAGTGAGGCCCCACCCCTCTCCAGCCTCCAACAAAATAAAACGTAAAAAGAAAATTCAACACATATCCCTCCAACTAAAGTTAGAATTTTATTTCATGTTTGTTTGACTGTTGTTTGTTTATTGTAACAGTGAAAACTGTGACGTCGGAAACAGCTGGTTTCCGCCGTCGAACTTTATTAAAAGAGGGTTTTATATTTTTTTAGTGTTTTAGATCGTGTTCGAAACGAGCACTGCAACATTTAGAAAAAAAGTTTTAAATAAACGACAGTTCCCGCGATGCTTTGGCAGGAGGCCTGTGTTTTTTAGTTTTGTTAAAATGTTGAGTTCAGTTCAGCCATAAATCCTCGTTAATCTGAAATGGGCGGGGCTTGTTTATAACTTGAGTAAGATCTGGAAGGGGTGGGGCTGAGGGGGCGGGGTCACTGTGTCTGTTTCTATTGTTTTTAAATCTGTGATATTTTTAATCTGTAGGAGGAAACTTCTCACTAACACTTGTGAAACATTTTACTCTGTGAGCGGACGACTTCAATAAATTGCATCAAACTTTCACTCAGACTCTTTAATGGTTAACATCACTGTCGTCAATCAGTAAAAACTATTAAAGTATCCACAAAAAAATAAACCATCTGGAAAAAACATGACAAATTGTTAAATTAGCTGAGAAAAGAAGATGTGTGTTGGATTTAAACCATTTAAACTCAACAAACACCACTGTGATCATAAAAAAATCATACACTCATTATTGTAAATAAATAAAGACGTATTACAATAATGGGAAAATATTTGTCAAATATCAGGGAATAGTTGAGAGATAATTGATGATATTAGTAAAACAGCCAAATAAATCATATAATCTCGTGTGTATAAGTAAAACGCAGTTAGACTCATCACTCATGATTATACATTAATACAAATAAAATAATAAACTACATTCAAACAATGCAGTGCATAGAAAATCTAGAATAGATAATGAGAGTTGAGTTTCAAGATAAAACTCACCTAATGACAAAAACAACCCTGAACAAATCTTAAATAGTGACGCTGCGTCAGACCAGAGAACTTTGAAATAGGATCGGTGCCGTTTGTTTTTACCAACATTACTTTATGCAACACTACACCTGTCCAGCAGAGGTCACTGTCCCAATGTAACATGAACTACAATTGTAGAGTGAATTCAGCTCAAGATGTAACAGCTGTGTTACCTTCACAATAAAAGCTGACTGTGCTTAATGCAGAGTAAATCAAGTCATATGTGAAAACACAACATTTTAAAATAGTGTCATTGAATTAAACTTGAAAAATGTTAATTCTAAAAGAGATTTATGGAAAAAATTTAAGCGAAGCCGTCAGTGATCTGATGTGTTTTATTGTCTGTATACAAAGATTCATTTCATGCATCATCCACATCGACAGGAGACAAAGACATGAACCTCACACAGTGTGAAGTGTGTGTCTGAGTATCGAAGAGATTTGTGATGATGGAGAGTTTTCCTGGAAATACTGAAAACCAAATTCAAATTCAAATTCAAATTCAAAAACCACTGATGTGAGGAAATCAGAAGATTCTGCGGTGATGTCCGTCAAACACCAGCAGAGGGAGCCCTCCCTCTGGTTTCAGATATTCTGTGTTTATCTCTGAAGAATTTACCAGAAACCTCATCACACCCACGAGCTGGAATATGATTGATGCTTCAAATGCACAATCAGCTGAAGAGACTCACAACTCTGTCTAGTACCTTTGATTAAAACGTCTCTTATATCATGTGCAACCATAAAACTACTGTGCAGTTATTGTCATGAAGCATCTTCATGTCAAAAACCCCAAAACCCCAAAACAAACTCCTGTGAAACCCTGAAGGATAAAAACCAGTGAGCAGTCCTCTCTCAGTCTAGATCCTGGTGAAACAGGAAGCAGAAGAGGAACCCGAGCCGCTCTGATGAACTGAACTGTGGTTAATCCACTTCTCCAGTTCTGGTCCTTGTGCCAGAGTCCACCTCAGTCCAGAGTCCACCTCAGTCCAGAGTCCACCTCAGTCCAGAGTCCACCTCAGTCCAGAGAACTGCTCTCCTCTCGTCCACCCTTGAATAAAGTGCCTTTCAGCTCAAAGTCCAGAAATCAAACAGCGATGAAGCTGAACACGTCTCATATAAAAAAATACAAATCAAATCTAATCAAATCTAAAATCATGTGATTCAGGACAAACAGGAAGTGTACTCCTGTTAAACATGTGAAGATCATGTGTCTCAATGACGGAGGCCTGGTCACATGTTGTTCTCATATGATTCTGTGTGACGATTGGAAATATTTAGATGAAGGATTTAAAATAAGGTTTTCTGTATATTATTATTTCCGATCAGCTCAGGTCACACTGAGGTTTACCTGCTGGACTCGACTGATTCAGTTGAATTGAATGTCTCCGACGTTCACACGATTGATGAATGTCGGATCTGACAATGATCAGGTTTCATTACGATGGCGTCATGTTTGTGATCAAACGTGTTTCTGTTGATTGTTTTGAAGCTTGAGGGACACGTCCAGTCACCGATGGTTTTATGGACAATAATCCTCTTTATGGAGTTTTATTAGAAATAAACCAACAGCCTCAGTTTCACTTCCTGTGAGAAGGAAGAACTGAAACTAGCTGACTCCTCTCAGAGAACATCGTCGGGGTTCTCTTGGACGGGCGTGCGGGTTTTGCGTCGCCGTGGTCTCAGTGCGGTGAAGCAGGAGGAGGCGGTGAGGGCGATGCGGCTCAGGCCCATGTTCAGGCAGTGAACCTCTGAGGTGACGGGCACCTCGGAGAAGAGGCCGCGGTCACGGGAAAGCCGAGCCGAGCTGCTGCCGCCGTCACTGCTCTCGATGTCCTTGACGATGTTGAGGATTTCCTGACGCTCTGACTGCCGAGTCATCCCCCGTATGTTCAAAATGGCCGACACGTGTTTCTTCCTGAACAGAGAGAGAGAAGAAGAATGAACAGGAAGTTCTTCTTCCCTCTTTATTACAGAGTTTCAGTTTCAGTCTGAGATCAGGACTAATTGATTTCATGTTCAGATTCTGAGCTCTGAAACAGATTTTCCAAGTGAAAAGTGACAACAGGAAGTAATGATGCCACATGAGGCAGGTTTGTTAGCAAAGCTCAAGCTAATGTTCAAGCTCAGATTCTTAGCTATCTGGATGTAAATTCACATTTGTCGAGTGATTTATCACAACGTAAGACATTGTGTCACTGGCTTCCGCCGCTGGAGAGTTGTTTGATCTCCACTTTGACACTTTTTACTTTGGTCCATGTCCCATCTGCTAACATGGAGGAGGATGGGTTTATGACCTATACTGCAGCCAGCCACCAGGGGGAGATCCATATGAATCCACTTCACTTTATGGAGCTGTCATGTCTGACTCTTTTGTCAGGATTCTTTACCTGACGTCCGGAAACTCTCTGACCAGAACGCCCACCTCCATCTGGACAGACGGGACGTCCTCCAGCTGGATGATCTCTGAGATGTGAGACAGTGCGCTGTCCAACCAGCTGGACGGAGACTCCTGTCGGACATACACAACATTTACCACGTGTTGACATCCCGACGAGCAGCGTCTGACCTTTGACCGTGAACACTGACCAGGTCTTTGAAGAGGACTTTGATCTGTGTGCCTTCGTCCCTGAGGCGCCCAGCCATCCTCTTCCTCATCTTCATCGAGGTGCAGATGATTCTGCCTCGCATGACCGACCGAAGGTACTCCATGACCACACGGCGGTGGACTTCGGCCACCAGCAGCTGAGGGCGAGCGACACAGAGACACAGTGAGAGAGAGAGGTGATCAAACCTTTTGTCTTCAGATCAGCTGGCGTTGAGCCGTCCACACTTTGAGACACGTACCTGGTGTGGAGGACTGTCCATCCTGTGATATTTCTTAAAGTGATCTTTGATGAGCGCCTCGATCTGATCGTACGGCTCCGAGTTACTGAGCCACTTCCTCTTCACCAGCCGCTCAAAGAACGGCTGACACACACACACACACACACACACACACACACACACACACACAGACACACACAGACACACACAAAAGCTTCAAATGAGGCTTTCAAAACAACAGTGTGAGGGTGTGTGTGTGTGTGTGTGTGTGTGAGTGTGTGTGTGTGTGTGTGTGTGTGTGTGTGTGTGTGTGAGTGTGTGTGTGTGAGTGTGTGAGTGTGTGTGTGAGTGTGTGAGTGTGTGTGAGTGTGTGTGTGTGTGTGTGTGTGTGTGTGTGTGTGTGTGTGTGTGTGTGTGTGTGTGTGTGTGTGTGTGTGAGTGTGTGTGTGTGTGTGTGTGAGTGTGTGTGTGAGTGTGTGTGTGTGTACCCTGATGTGTAGGTAGAGGCGTTCTGACAGGACTCGGACTCCCTGCTGCACGATGTGATCCAGAGCTTTATTGGCTCGACGCAGAGAGTCCTCGCTGACTGACGGATCACACTGAGCACAGCGCTGCACAAAACCTCTGCACACACACACACACACACACACACACACACACACACACACAGAGTTTAGATATAGACACTTTCCTCAGATGATAAAAAGCTCTGACACGACAGGTTCTTCTTCCTCTTGCCTCCTGACGCAGCTCGTACCTGAACGGAGGACAGCAGTTGACCAGGGCGATGGTTTTGGACACGTATCCGTCTTCATTGTCTCCAAACATTCCGCTCTGCATCCCCTCATGGAACATTTCAACTTTACGCTGGAAACTACAACATGAAAACACAAGGTCAAACATCCACAGCCTGAAAGTACATAATAGTACGACGAGTGTGTGTGTGCTTGTGTGTGTGTTTGTGTACCTGTAGAGGAAGTCGGCCAGACCATTGAGGCTGCACTGAGCGACTCTGGAGCCCAAACTCTGGTTGATGGAGGCCGAGCGCTCCAGATCCACCTGCAGCCGCTGAAACCCCAAAGATGAATGTCTTTATAGTATGAACAAAACTTATTGATACTTATTTGTACAAAACTTTATCCAAAACAACATGATGACAGTGATTGAGAACAAAGTAGAAACAGAAGATGAGAATATCAACTACAAAATGTTTGGATGAACAGAGCTGCATGTTGACCACTAGAGGGCAGCAGTTGCTTCCAGTGGAGATCAGTAGTGGGTGAGTTTGTGTGTGTGTGTGTGTGTGTGTGTGTGTGTGTGTGTGTGTGTGTAGGAAGTGCTCAGTGTTGACTTTGGCTGCAGTTGAAGGTCGGACTCAGAAAACAATCAGAGTGAGATTTGGTGGAATTCACCTTTACGTAACAGCAGAGCTCCTGATTGAATAACCTTTATTTAAACACACAGGAAGTGTCTCTGACCACGGCTGCTGGGGGCGGGGCTGTTACCTGTATGACGGTCTGAGCCAGAGTGATGTGAAACTCCTCGATGTGGAGCGTCTCCATCCATCGCTTCTCTTCCTCGTCCAGCACCTGACTCAGCTCCGTGGTCACCTTCGCCTGCAGGGGGAGGAGCCAGCTTCATAACAAAATGCAACCCCAGTAACAAAACAGGAAACCCCAGAAGTCTTAACTGAGAGGAAGAAGACAAACTCCTGGTGCCATCCTTTAGAGCTTTGAGCTCCAGGAGGCGCTCAAGAGTCCCTCTGTTCCATCTGCTCCAGAAATGTTCTCTGTGCTCTGAACTACACAAAGTGACAACACCTGTCTCTGTGTACAACACAACACTGAACAATGTTTTTAAGTTGTTGTTTATAACTCTTGGAAATGTTCCACTTAGTTAGAGACTGTTCATGTTTACTTTAATATGTTTGGGTTAAGTCATGTAGGTGTGTGTGTGTGTGTGTGTGTGTCTCACTCTGACGGAGTTGAGACAGTCCAGCTCCAGTCTGTCCACGGTCTCTGACGGCAGCAGAGCGCTGAGCTGCGAGCGACTGAACGGACTCGTGATGCACACGGTCCCCAGAACATCACTAAAACAACACACAGGTACACAGACGCTGTCTCTGGGGACGAGGAAGACGCTGCACTGACTCAACTCAGAAAATAAATACATTCAAAAAGGAAACAGATTAAATTGATCAGAAATGAGTTCCTGAGTTCTGGTGTGAACGTGATGAAGTCGACCTTTGACCTTTTGTCTCTCACATGTAAACGTTATTTACTGTGTACGTTATGAGGCTCAGTGGTCACATGATGACATGTACCTATCGTAGACGTTGTGCAGCCAGTCCAGCAGCGAGTAGATGTCTGTGATCTCCAGCTGGTTGTCAGTGATGGCCTCCAGTCGCCTAGCAACCGCCTGATGGTAACTCTGCACGTACACCTGCAGGTCGAAGGTCAGAGTTTTAAACTAAAACGAAAGCAGCAACGCTTCTAAAAGTTTGACTTCATTGCCCGAGTGTCATCTCACCTGGAAGGCCTGGTACTCCTCAGGGTAAATGGACACCACGTTCCTGTTGGCGGCCCCCAGGTCCTCGACCACCCGGGCTCGGAGGCGGCCCAGATATCCGTCCAACTCTCCGGCCGTGAACTCCGCCCTCTGAGGCAGCGAGCCGTCAGCCGCCTCCTCCACCGACTCCCTCCACCTCTGCTTCAGCTGACGTGGCCTTGGGCCTCCAGGGGCCGCTCCCCCACTGAGGGCCCAGTCTTTATCAGCCTGCTCCTCCTGCTGCAGCACCTGAACACACACACACACACACACACACACAGAGGTCAACACTGCTACCTGTAAACTGCAGTGTTACCATGGCGGCAGCGATCTTCACCTGAACCACCAGGCCCAGGTTGGGCCCCGCAGTGGGGGACCTCAGAGACTCCCTGACCACAGCCCACAGCTCCTTCTGCAGCTCCTCGTACAGCAGCTCCACGTCCTTCGCCTTCCTCCGCCCGCCGTCTTTCACATTAGCGCTGCTGTCCTCCGGCAGCGTCACGGTGCCCCGCTCAGCGATGGCAGACTCGTTGCACTCCTGCTCCAGCTCCAGGATGTGAGAGTCGGCCAGGAACAGGTCACGCTTCTTGACGAGCTGCAGGATCTCGAGGACTGAAGGACACAGAGACGTGTGACATCAGAGACAGACGGTGATGTAAAGTGTTGATGTTCGTTACAGGAGATCAAAGGTCAAACGTCTTAAATTGTGTCTGAAAAACAAAGAGTTTGGTAGAAATGAAACTTTTGTGTCGTCTGAACAGAAACCAGGGCGTCGCTAGAAAAACAATCCGACACTGTCGTCCCTCAGTGCGATCACGGCGTGATGCTCCAGGGACGACGAGGCGGCTCTGAGGTCGGTGTGAAGTCGTTTCAGGGAGGATGCTCTGTGGCTGTCATAGCGATTATGTCACAGCAGCACTGAGATGACCTCGTCTCAGGGAGGAGCTTCACGTCGAGCTCCGACACAGGAGCTCCTCTGTCACTACCTCTGAGGACACTGGGGGGTGGAGGTCTAAAGTCTCTGGGGCCGTTATTTTGTCATCTGGGCTGAAAAGTTTCGAAACTGTGGAGTTTAACAATGAAGACGCAATTTTCTCTGAGATAAAAAGTGTCGAAGGTTCGACAACAATCGGAGAAATGTCCTCATCTGAACCAGCTTCATGTGTTGATTCCTCTTCACTCTGTAGACGAAGCGTTCGTAGTCAGAAAAATAACTTCACACAAACAAGTTCTTTTTTAATTGACATGAAGTCAAACCAGAAAACGACCTGCACACTCAGACCCGTGGCCCATCTGTGGGCCGCCACCCGACACTTGGAAACCACTGCTTTAAAATATAAACACACACACACTCTACATGATGCCCCCCCCCCCTCTCAGAAACACAGCTCTCATTGTTCATTCAGTCTTCGGAGGAAATCTGTTCCAGCTGGGTGATGGAGCCCCGCCCACCTCCACCCATTTCCTCAAACCACCACCTCCCTGTCCTCGCCACTGAACCCCGGGACACATCACTCTGAACACCAGCTGCAGAGTATGCAGTTCCACAGATGACCACCAGGTGAACGAGAAAACACGATGTCAGAAATGTTATCATCGTGACATCAGTGTCCAGTGCCCCCCCCCCCCCCCAGCTCCATGTTTGGTCTCCAGCACATCCTGAAGGAAACATCTGGATCTTTGAATTAAATTACACCGATGAAAACTCAGCGACTCTGAAACTGAAGAAGCTGAAGCTGCTGAGTCAGATTCACCTGAGAGAGAGAGAGAGAGAGAGTGTGTGTGTGTGTGTGTGTGTGTGTGTGTGTGTGTGTGTGCAGACTGTAATCTGAACATTTGTCTCGTCTCCCTTCGTTGGTCGGTTTGGTCGGAGGAGGCGAGCTGCTCCTCCTCGGCAGCGTCGACATCATAACGTGATATTAATTTCCCTTTGTTGTTCTCTCTCCTGCGTCCTCACATTTATTTGTGTATAAATAAAACTAACAACCAATGAGAGCAGTGCGTTGGGGCTGTCAACTGTCAATCATCTGCTGTCCCACATGTTCCAACGTCCATCATCTGTGGAGAAGCTTTGTGGACTTCCTGTGATATGCTGGACTTGTTCTGGTGGTTTCATCCTCGGAGCGTCTCCTCTTCCTCCCTCAGGAGCGTTTCCTGTCACAGTTGAATATCTGATGAGTCCAGCTCCGTCCCTGCAGCCGCAGCTGGATCAAATATGTTTCCTCTGATAGTTCAGTGTATGCGTGTGCAGGTCTTCCTCTGCTGACAGACACACAGACTCTTCTGTGACTGAGCCTGCAGACGACACTCAGGGCTGGAAACACGTTTATCAGATGAAACATGTTCGACAGACGAGACGAGATCCCAGAGATCAAAGCAGATCTGAATCTCTTCAAACAAAACAAGGATCCACCGTCTGAACTGTGACCTCTGACCTCAGAACATCCAGACTCTCACTCCTGTGGACTCACTGTAGCTCGGTAGAGAGGGAGGGAGGGAGAGGGAGGGAGAGAGAGAGAGAGAGAGGGAGGGAGGGAGGGAGGGAGAGAGAGAGGGAGGGAGAGAGAGAGAGAGAGAGGGAGGGAGAGAGAGAGGGAGACAGGGAGGGAGGGAGGGAGGGAGAGAGAGAGAGAGGGAGGGAGAGAGAGAGGGAGGGAGAGAGAGAGAGAGAGAGGGAGGGAGAGAGAGAGGGAGACAGGGAGGGAGGGAGGGAGGGAGAGAGAGAGAGAGGGAGGGAGAGAGAGAGGGAGGGAGAGAGAGAGAGAGAGAGGGAGGGAGAGAGAGAGGGAGACAGGGAGGGAGGGAGGGAGGGAGAGAGAGAGAGAGGGAGGGAGAGAGAGAGGGAGGGAGAGAGAGAGAGAGAGAGGGAGGGAGAGAGAGAGGGAGACAGGGAGGGAGGGAGGGAGAGAGAGAGAGAGAGAGAGAGGGAGGGAGAGAGAGAGAGAGGGAGGGAGAGAGGGAGGGAGAGAGAGAGAGAGGGAGGGAGGGAGAGAGAGAGGGAGGGAGAGAGAGAGGGAGACAGGGAGGGAGGGAGGGAGGGAGGGAGAGAGAGAGAGAGAGAGAGAGGGAGGGAGAGAGAGAGAGAGGGAGGGAGAGAGGGAGGGAGAGAGAGAGAGAGGGAGGGAGGGAGAGAGAGAGGGAGGGAGAGAGAGAGAGAGAGAGAGGGAGACAGGGAGGGAGGGAGAGAGAGAGAGAGAGAGAGAGAGGGAGGGAGAGAGGGAGGGAGAGAGAGAGAGAGAGAGGGAGGGAGGGAGAGAGAGAGAGAGGGAGGGGGGGAAAGAGAGAGTGTTGTGCATAAACATATTCTGAACTGAACAAATCATTTTAGAAATGATTAACACATCATGCTCATGTTTCAACACTTGTGAAAACACAGTGTCTCACTACAGTGTCTCACTACAGTGTCTCACCACAGTGTCTCACTACAGTGTCTCACCACAGTGTCTCACTACAGTGTCTCACCACAGTGTCTCACTACAGTGTCTCACTACAGTGTCTCACCACAGTGTCTCACTACAGTGTCTCACTACAGTGTCTCACCACAGTATCTCACTACAGTGTCTCACTACAGTGTCTCACTACAGTGTCTCACCACAGTGTCTCACTACAGTGTCTCACTACAGTGTCTCACCACAGTGTCTCACCACAGTGTCTCACCACAGTGTCTCACTACAGTGTCTCACCACAGTGTCTCACTACAGTGTCTCACCACAGTGTCTCACTACAGTGTCTCACCACAGTGTCTCACTACAGTGTCTCACCACAGTGTCTCACTACAGTGTCTCACTACCGTGTCTCACTACAGTGTCTCACCACAGTGTCTCACTACAGTGTCTCACTACAGTGTCTCACCACAGTGTCTCACTACAGTGTCTCACCACAGTGTCTCACTACAGTGTCTCACTACAGTGTCTCACCACAGTGTCTCACTACAGTGTCTCACCACAGTGTCTCACTACAGTGTCTCACCACAGTGTCTCACCACAGTGTCTGGGGACATCAGGAGTGATTCATATTGAAGCTTCTCTCTGAGTGTTTGCATCTTTGGGACGTCTGAAGACAAACGGCTGCTTCAGGAAGTGAAGCCACTTGAACAGTGATAACAGCAGCGTCTCTCACAGGAAGTCGTCGACCGGTCTGAATGTGAACTTCTTATCAACTCTCTGAGCGAGACAGTAACACAACAACGTGCTGCTGGAGAACTTTCTACACAACTGTGATGTGTTCAGGGACTTTAGAGCGTTTAGTCAAGTTTCTGTTTTATATTTCATCTTCTACCTGCAGCCGCTCACAAACCTGCTGGTCTCTGTGTGTTTCATTAATCCCTGGTCATGTTACCACAGAGAGGCACGAGTGTGTGAAGGGTAAATTCCTGTGTGTGTGTGTGTGTGTGTGTGTGTGTGTGTGTATAATGAACACTAAGCTCGTCTGTCGTCAAACTCTCCTTCTTTTCACTTCAAACATAAACTCGTGGAGACACAGTGAAGGTCAAAGTGAGTCCAGCAACAAAAACACAACAGAGTCTCACCAGAATCATTGAGGATCAGGAAACCAGCGTCTGACCCGACTTTCACACCTTCTCAGTTCAGTCTGAAGCTGAACATCAGGAGTGAGAGGTTCCTCGGACCAGAAGAGGAGTTCTGGGTCTGGATCAAACTGAACCATGGTTCTGTTGGACGTCTACAAACTAACCTGGAGTCTACGTCAGTTTTTATAAACTGTGACGTAACTTTGACTGAACGCTGTTAAAGAATTGAAATTAAAGTGAGACCAGACTAAAACTTGAATTTTCTCTTTACACACGTTGCTCGAGCTGATTGGTTTGTTTCTGTCAAATATAAATGTGGTGACTACAAATAACAATCCAGATTAACAGCACATGGAACTATCCTTTAAATCCTCATGGTTCTAACAGACCATAATAACAGTGAACGCAGAATCAGAATAAATGAGGCTCAGTCAATTCTTCAGATGATGTGTTTTTGGTGTCAATAGATTTAAAACAATCAGGAGCATAAATCTCACCTCTGTCCGTCATCATGAAAACACTTTGATGTTAAACAAGGGTTCAGAGTCTGTTATCATCATCATCATCATCATCATCATCATCAGCAGCAGCACCACAACTGATCTTCATCGTCCTCTTCATGCATAACGGAGCGTGGCGGTGCGGGACGCTCATTCCTGCAGAGCAGATGTGTATCTGGCAGCTCAGCTCTGATCCTTCAGATAAGAAGGCAGAATGCATGAAGACAACGATCAGACGCCCCGACGCATTTGAACTCACCACGACATCAAAACAACCTGCTGGACGACTGAGTTGATCTGTTCTGCAGGTTGCATTCATGTTGATTAAAGATGGACAACGTGTCTCCACCTCGTCTTTTTGAACCAAACTGAATCTATTTCTCTGATACGAACGCTGCCATCTCGTGGTGATGATGTCATTGGCAGTCAGAGTCTGAGCAGCAGTGATGGGGGAGCTGCGCTTTGGATGCATGAAGCTAACATGTTATTTATTTAACGTCTACTCTGATTTTTTAGTTTGGTCCATGTCCCATCTGCTAACATGGAGGAGACGGGTTTATGACGAGGGGATTTTGCTTCACTTTCTGGAGCTCTAATGTCATGTGTGTTTTGTTTCATTGCAAAACAGAAGAACAGGATCTGGGTTGTTTGTACCTGCATCACTGTTATGTACCATTTACACACACACACACACACACACACACACACACACACACACACGCACACACACACACACGCACACACACACATCAGCAGGAACCTGATCTGCTGATTCGATGGTTTTGACAGCGTCTGAAAACAAGCCCTGACCTGACAACTTTCTGAGTTTCACTCCAACAAACACGGAGCTGAGGCGTCGTGTGTTCGTGTTGATGCGTTCGTGTTGACGTGTTGATGTCAGCGTGATCTTCACATGTTCAAACAGTCGCGTGTTAGATCAGCATCAGAGAACTTTCATTTGAATATTATGTATTTCATACGTACAGTTAACGCTGTGAAACAGGCGCCCCCTGCTGGTGGCCCCTAACTCACAGCAGATTCTCCAGCTGTGAAATCACAGGAAGTAAAAATACCAACGGAGGAACATTTCTACTGCTGAGGTCAGATGGTTTAAAGTTTATCATATTTGAACTGGATTGAATGTAATCCACGCATCAGATCACGTTCTGCTGCTAACAAAGTTTAATAAGTGATTAAACACCTGAAGTTTCTTCAGTCGTCGCTGAGTGGAAACTGAATATTTTCAGGTTGACGTCTGAATATTATACAAAACGAGAAAATGAGAAATCTCACATCTGAGCAGAAAACGTTGTAATTTAATTATATTTCATTTAAAAACCAAATGACGTCAATGAAAATGTCTGAAATGTGTCAGAGCTCGACACAGTGAGAGTTCAGAAGTGAAGAGCAACCGTGTAACATGTAAACAAGGGTGTGGAGGAACACACACCCACAGACACACACATCCACAGACACACACAATCACAGACACACACACTCATTCATTAGAACACAGAGTAAACAGGGTGCAGTAAACAATAGATGCCCTTAAAAAAATTCCACACACACACACACACTCCAGCATCCTTGTGGAAACTCACAGCGACTCAGTTTAGCCCTGAGGCCCCTCCCACCTCACGTGGCGTGAAAACAACGTCGATGATAAAACAAGAGAGAGAGAGAGAGACTAATAAATTGTAAAGAGGGCCGAACGTATTTGAGGAGGAGTTGTAGTAGAGTTTGTCGCACATTTCAAACTAACGTCTACAACACTCATACATGAGAACGCCCTCCTCCACCATCGCCATGTTCAACTTAGAGCCGCCCTCTAGTGGACACTTCCAACAGTCTGCAGAGTCATTCACACTAGAGCCCTGCGCGGGACTGTTTTCTTTATCCTGCTCCCGCTGAATTTTTACCGCCCGCAAAACTCTGAGAATTTATGCCCAATAATAGAGATGCATTGATTTTATAGGCTATTAATAAAAAGATTCATGGGGTAGTTTGTTTCGTTTCTCTGGCCTGCATGTCTTTTGACGGTCAGGAATAGTGCTCATTGAAAAGCAGCTTTCTTTGACCCGGGGAGAACAGAGCAGGTGTGTCGCCTCAACCCAGAGGTGCTGGATTTGTTTAGACTAGTATTTTCCCGATCCTGCAGGGTTTTTTTTAGCCACCCGTTCCCGTCCGCAGCAAAGTTCAAACCGCCCACTCCTGCGAGAGTTGAGTTGGGTCCTATGTGACCCGGCGGGACCCAATCCCAATGCAGCCCTCTAATTCACACACTGATCACATGAGCCAACCGACAGAAATGACATAAACCCAGCGAGTTACGAAATCTAAGTTTTTCCTACCTGACAGCGGCTCTCTAGGTTTGACCTCCTCCACCACCTCCTCCTGCATCGGCTGCTCCTCGGGTCCCTGAGACGAGTGGTCGGCCATCGACTCCCTCTTCATCTTCCCCAGACCGACCATCTTCATGAAGGACAGGCGGCGGCTGCTGGAGTCGCACTCGTTCTCCGAGCAGTTCAGCTCACCGTTGGTGAAAGAATCCTTGTAGGAGCTCAGGGTGTCACGATATTTTCCCGCAAACCTGGAAGGGAAGAACACTCATGACCTTAAACTCCCATCATCCTTTGTAACAGGAACAATCATTTCCTCATCACACAAGCTGAGACCCCGCCCTCCTTCGCTCCCTCCTCACCTGAGCAGACTTCCTTCAGAGCTCCTCCTTCCTCTCTTCTTCTTCTCTGCAGGTGACGGCGTTCCCTGCAGTGACCCCTGTGGGGAGGGAGTGGCACTTCCTTTGCTCCTCCCGGACGATCTCAGCGCCTTCCCAAGTTTTCCTAGACTCTTCAGCGGAGACTTGAACTTGAAGGAACCCTTCACTGTGCTTCCTCCTCCGCTTCCCTTCTTCCCTTCATTGGCCTCGTTCTCGTCCTCTTCGTCCTCGAATGGGTTGCGGTCCCTCGGCACCTCGCCATCCAGTAGCGAGCTGCCAGGTGACCAGTGGTTGCCATGGCCACTGTTGTCATGGATGCTGTCGTCCTCGAAGGGGTTGTGGTGGGGGGTGATGTTGAGGCTCATCCTGCGCAGGATCCAAGCGTTGTCGAGAGTTGGACCACCGCCTTTCAGGCACAACGGGAGGTTCTTGAGGACGGGCATGATGGGGGTGGGGGAGGGGGGGCAGAGAGGGAGGAACCTGGGGAGGAACGAAGAGAAAAATCATCAGAGAAGAAGAACGAAGACGTGAAGAAGGAATCGGACACAAACCAACAAAACCACAGCAGACGAATCCTCATTATAATCAGTGTTACGTTAAGTTAGACGTGGACACGCCCACTTGTGTATGTAAGACATTTAAAGACACCTAGTGGTGAATTTACATATTTCAACCACCTGAACTACGCAGACGAGACTTTGACACATGAACTCCAGTTTGTGTTTCTGTGAGACTCCGAATATTTTCATATAAAACGTTTTAACTGAAAACTGTGTGAAGTCTGTTGTAGAACGTCAGCGACTGAAAATCCAGTCAATAAAGTTTAACTACTTGATGCCATGACAACACAAACGACTTCTGATTGGCTGCCAGGTTAGTTTGAGCCGTGATGTCATCAATGACCCTGAAATAACACCAAGGATCTGTGGCACCTCCAGACCACAGCCACCATGGCAACAGAACACTGCTCTCTGATTGGCTGGCAGAAGTTCAATGAATAATCAGAGTCCACAGTTTAATTGTTGTCCGGAGATCGAGGTGTGCTGACCTGCAGGTAACCATAGCAACAAGACGGATGCTGGTCTGCAAAAACACCCCCCTGGTTGTAAAGCAGCTGCAACATGTTTCCATGATCGTAAAGCACAGACATAAAATCATAAAACATTGACAGAGATCAGCTCCGAGCAATGATTCACTCATCACGACAGTTTGTGACTCACTGATAACAACTTCAGTTCCCGACACCGAAGAGACGTTTTTAAACCACTGCAGCAGAAAATCTAAAAAAGGTTCAGAGACAGTTTTCATTTACAAACTCAAGAAACATACGACCACTTTTAGAAAAACCAAATGAATCAATCAATCAACATTTATTTATATAGCACCTTACAACAACCAAGGGTTGACCAAAGTGCTTCACAATTGCAAATCAAACATACACAAACAGCAAACACGAGACAAGAACAACAGTTTCAGTTGAAGGCTAAATCAAACAAGTATGTTTTTAGCTTGGTTTTGAACAGAGGCAGGTCAGTGGTGGTGCGTAGCTCAGAGGGCAGTGCATTCCAACCCCACTGTTTGCTCCTGGATCGAGGGACCTCGAGCAGGTGCTGACCAGCAGAGCCGAGAGCTCTGCCGGGTTGGTGGAGCTTCACGGTTTCGCTTATGTAGGTGGGTGCACATGAATGACTGTCTTTCTTCACAGTCAGATGAAAACTTCAGAACTTTAAACATGAATCAGTGACTAGAAGTGATTTGATCATCAGTCGATCAACTCATTGATGAATCAAACACCAAATAAGACGAAGACGACAGAATCAAGTTTCTCAAAATCTGGAAATCGCTGAAGGACGGTTGGTTGTGACGAGTTACCATGGTTACAGAAACAGTTTTATAAGAGAAGAGGGAAGTCTTGACTGTGTGTGTGTGTGTGTGTGTGCTAGGAGTGGTTGTTGTTCATATATATATATATATAAGTATATATATATAAGTATATATATATAAGTATATATATATATATATATATATAAGTATATATATACATATATATAGAGGCACTAAGGAAAAAAAACACACACACACACACACTGGTGCTCAGGGCAAAATAGGAAGTGATTCAGCTGTGTTGGTTCCATAAATACCCAGCAGCCCCGGCGGCAGGCTCAGGAAACCCACGCGGAGCCCGGCGGCACTCACACACAATCTGTTTTCTTCAAGAGGGTCGCAGGGCATCACGGAAGCTCCAGGACACAAACAATGGGAGCGGAAAGGACAGCGATAGTCTGACGGGCTGAGGCGAGGACTCCCGGGTCACTCTGCTCGCTGCTGTGGGTGTGGTCCAACCTTGACCTCCAGAACACCAGCACCGGGCTGGTGGAGGACGAGCGTTTGAAACAGACGTGAACCAGGGGTCTTCACACTGGGAGACACCTACACCCGAGGACATGGACTCATGAGACAGAAATTGAGTGAGGTGACAGGACAGGTGCATTCTGGGATTAGATTCCCAGTGAAGACGCCACTTGATTCAACATGAAACGTCCTGCTGACGTGATGTCATGTGACCTCAGGAGAGCCACTCCCACAGAGTTTGAGCTTTTACTTTCAGAAAAAAGTGAAAACACATCACACATCTCGTTTAAACGCTCCGGCCTCCACCGACGGTTTCCTGATGAAAACACGTCACACGTTCATCAGTTTTCAACAATGAAGTTTGGATTTGAAGTGGAAAGGGTTTTCTACGTAGGAGAGTTAGCCACATGTCTACTGCACAGGCCGTTAGCCCAGCCGGCACAGTGGCCCACGTTGACATGTTCAACACGTTTGTTTGGCCTCAAACACAAAAAAAAAACATGTTTCCTGTGAGTGAACGGTCTGAGGACGAAATGAAAACATGTGACACCAGACTGCAGGTGAACAGGAGAAGTTTCAGCTGCTTCGTACAAGTTTGTGAAGGTGAAGTGGTCGCGAAATTTCACGTAACACAAACAGGAAGGAGAGGAGCAGATATCCTGATGGACGGAGGCTGAAGCCTCAGCCTTGAACCCCAGCGTGGGTGCGTCTGATGACGAATGGCTGTATAGATAATGAGCTGATGTGTGTTTGCTGCAGGAAACAGTGAGAACAGTCAAAAAAAATAAAAACAGGAATCATTTCAGAAAGGAGCTGACAGTTGATCTCCCACTTCCTGCTCACACATTATCCTTCTGTCCTGTTTGAAGCCAGATTCATGTTCCTGTCTGTTTTAAAAGTGTCGCTGACGTCTTAAAGAATCCTCAGTTATTGTTCTTAAAAATCGCAGATCGTCGATTCCACCAGGCTGAGCGGACAAAGACAAAAGTTCATATTTTACGACAGAACTCTGTGGTTTTGTTCTCGAGGATTTTATATCAGCGGCTGTGTCTTTCCACTGAAGAACCTCAAAGTAGATGATTGATGAAAGCCAAGCCTGATAAGAAAGAACCTAAGTGGCTCCAAAGTCCCATCAGCCACCTCTGCAACGTCTCGTCTGTCTGGTTGGAACTGATCCCCGATGACTGATTATCCATTTCAAACGATCACAGTCCTGAGGGTTGTGACATCATGACGAGAGAGCAGCAGCTGAAACACTAACACCGGTCGTTTCAACTGAGAAAAACATGAACGAACATAAACATGTGACACTGAACATGTTCAATTCATTTACTACGACAATAAGTTACACAAATATCATCATTAACTCGTCACCACCGAACATTTATCTTTTGTGTCCACAGCATCAGAAATTCACTGGAACAACTCGTTACGTCAGTTTCTTCTGCAGCGACAAGTAAAATCAGACGCGTTGTGTTTCCAGGTCGTTCATCCGAGTCCTTCTCCAGAACGACTTGAGGAAACTTTAGTTCAAACATTCGCTTAAAAGCAAGTGATCGTTTTTGTGGATCAAAGTCGCTGTGACATCGGTGACAACTTAAAAAATGATGAAGTGAAGACATTTTATAGCAACGGTCAACGGCACCATGACATCATAGCGGTGCTTTCAGGATTCAGCACCACAGCTGCGACCATGTTTCCTGTGACCGTTTCCTGTTGGCGAAGACGAACAACCATGATGAGGTGATTTTTCTTCTCCTCTGTGTTTTTGAGAGTTTATTTTTTTAGCTGTGACAAGCAGATATTTCCGATTCAGGACACGAGGATGAACCTCCCAGTGGAATCCAGTCATAACAGCAGCTTACAAAAGTTTGCCTGCAGGGACGTGATGTCCTGAACGTGGACGGACGATGTGGGTACCAGCACAAACACTGAACGCCACATCACTCCGAGCCGTATGAACTCCAGTTAGGATTCTTCATCAAATCTTCCAAAGGTCGTTTCAGATCGGATCACGGTTACCCATGCTGCATCTGTCTTTCATTAGGTCAAAACCATGCGGCTCAGCAGAATTTGTGAGGGAGAACAGCTGTTCAGAAAAATTCAACCATCTCCTCCCTGAAGATGGAGAATGTGGTGAAGTGTGAATTAGTTTGAATTTGGTCTCAACTCAAACAGTTTCATCTGCTGTGAATCTGTTTCAGATCATTAAATAAATGTTTCTCAAAGACGGTTTCTGTCATTTTACCTCATTCTTGTTACACTGATGTTTCTTCACGTGTTATCATGTCAAGATATTTTAGCTTTATTTTGTGTCCTCACCTTTATTTACAGTCTATGACTGTTATTGTCTTTGTCTTTACCGCACTGTGTCTCCCGATGCTAACTTGCTAACCTTTTAGTCTCTGTGGCTTCTAGACTCAGACAGCAACATTAACATTAGCATGGATGTTGCTTAGCAGCTGTGTTTTAACAACTTAACTTCAAACTGTCCATATTGTACTTCGGACAAATCTGAGTTCAATCACGTTATACATCGTTAGTAACGGTTAATATATTGTTTCCTGTGTTTGTGTGAACGACTGATGAGGCTCATAAATTATGACCCTAACCCTCATAATGTGATTCAGTTTGAATTAACTCAGGTCACCAACAGCACAGAGATCAAAGGTCAAACAGCACAGAGTTCAAAGGTCAAACAGCACAGAGATCAAAGGTCAAACAGCACAGAGTTCAAAGGTCAAACAGCACAGAGATCAAAGGTCAAACAGCACAGAGTTCAAAGGTCAAACAGCACAGATATCAAAGGTCAAACAGCACAGAGATCAAAGGTCAAACAGCACAGAGATCAAAGGTCAAACAGCACAGAGTTCAAAGGTCAAACAGCACAGAGATCAAAGGTCAAACAGCACAGAGTTCAAAGGTCAAACAGCACAGAGATCAAAGGTCAAACAGCACAGATATCAAAGGTCAAACAGCACAGAGTTCAAAGGTCAAACAGCACAGAGATCAAAGGTCAAACAGCACAGAGGTCAGTTCACACAGAAGAGTTTCACTTCTGTAGGAAGTTATAAGGTCTCTGTCAGCAAGTGAAAACAAGGGGGGGTCATTCATTCACTTATTTGTTAGGACAGTAAAGAACAAGATGGTGACGGACAGATGAAGAGACTCTGATCACTTGATTTTCATCTGCTTGCAGCTTTAATGAGAAAAGTGCTGACTGCAGATGGTGTCATGTGTCTGTGAACACAGCGGCTGAATGAAGCCACAGTCCAGACATGTCGGACATACCTCTATGCTGCAGGACAACACAAACCCTGTGTGTTGTCTTCACTCCACATGTCCAACAACTGCAAGCTCTCAACATGCAGTTTGTCAAAATGTCCATGAAACCAAAATAATCAAATCCATCATCACACGTGACCAACAAGCAACTGGATCAGACGTCTTCAACTTAAGCGATCAGAGACACAAGCTTCAAACGTCAAACTTTAACATTCACTGATTCAAGTCTGTTACTTCAGTCTCCAGATGTTTTTGAATTAAATATTAGTGACGGAAAACTGGAAAGATGAAGCTGAATATGTGAAAATGAAAGTCTGCTCCTTAAATCCTGAGTCAGTTCAACAGTAACAATTCCTGCTGCCTCAAACGCATCATCTGCATTAGAAAGTCATTCAGAGACAAAGATCCTGCACGTCCAGGCTTCATCATATTACACTGATGAATATTATTAATGTAATATAATATAATATAATGTTACATAATATAATGTAACATTATATAATGTGACATAATATAATATAGCAGCAGAAACAATGACCCTCAGCTGTTCTTCACTTTCCTGAAACACACACACACACACACACACACACACACAAACTTCTATCTGGATGTTTGAAGTTAAATAAATTCTGTTTCTCTTTTTCAACATTTATCATTTCATTGCTGATGTTTTTAATTTCTACATTTCTAACACGAAGCCATGACACGCAGCTTCATCATCATCATCATCATCATCATCATCATCATCATCATCTCTAAAGGCTCTACCCCCTCCTTTAAACTGCAGCTTCATTAACGTCACTCACAGCAGAGACTCATGGTGAAGGAACAGCGGCTCACACCGTCATCACAGGCCGGGAACGATGCGTCAGCGGCGGCGACACACAGACTGAAAGAGTCACTGAGGAGAGAGGGAGCTCCGTATATGTGCTCCTCCTCCGAGAGAGAGAGAGGGAGGGGAGAGAGGCAGAGGGAGAGAGAGAGAGACAGAGGGAGAGAGAGAGGGAGAGAGAGAGAGAGAGAGATGGAGATAGAGAGAGGGAGACAGAGAGAGGGAGACAGAGAGAGAGACAGAGGGAGAGAGGGACAGGGGAGAGCGGAGCCGCTGTT